>NC_133621.1:97206671-97506671 GCF_048593235.1 Sminthopsis crassicaudata | reverse complement strand
ATTCCAATTGATTAATGATGGACAGAACCAGCTACATCCAGAAAAGGAACACTGGGAAATGAATGTAAACTGTTATTTTTACCTTCTGAATCCAATTCTTCCTGTGCAACAAAAAATTCGGTTCTACACACATATATTGTATCTAAATTATAATGTAATATATTTAACATATATAAGACTGCTTGCCATCTGGGGGAGGGGGTTGGGGGAGGAAGGGAAAAAATCTGAATAGAAGTAAGTGCAAGGGATAATGTTGTAAAAAATTACCCATGCATATGTACTGTCAAAAAAATGTTATAATTATAAAATAAAATAACTTCATCTTCCTACTTCCCCTCTGATGGTAGAGATAGCTGAAGGATAACAAGAAGCTGTGGGACAGGAGAGGCTGTTAGCAGAGGCACAAGTTAGTCCAAGGCCCTGAGACCAGTGGGCAGAAAGTACCAATAAATACATGCATATATTAATTGTCTTCAATGTACTAGGTGCTAATTGCTGGGGAATCACAAGACTGGAAAAGTCCTACTCTTGAGAAATTTTGCAACCTATGGGGCTTGAGGAGTGGAATATGTATTTGCAATGAAAAAGAAGAGAAAAGAAGGAAAGGGAGAAGAAGAGAAGGTATACACACACACACACATACACACATATACACAGAAACAGAGGGAATGAGAGGGGGAAAAGGAGGGAGGGAAAAAAGGAGAGAGAAAGAGAGAGAGAGAGAGAGAGAGAGAGAGCAAGAGAGAGAGAGAGAGAGAGAGAGAGAGCAGAGAGAGCGAGAGCGAGAGAGAGCAAGAGAGAGAGAGAGAGAGAGAGAGAGAGAGAGAGAGAGAGAGAGAGCAGAGAGAGCGAGAGCGAGAGCAGAGAGAGCGAGAGCAGAGAGAGCGAGAGCAGAGAGAGCGAGAGCAGAGAGAGCGAGAGCAGAGAGAGCGAGAGCAGAGAGAGCGAGAGCAGAGAGAGCGAGAGCAGAGAGAGCGAGAGCAGAGAGAGCGAGAGCAGAGAGAGAGAGATTGATTCTAAATAAGAACAAGAAAAACCAGAAAAGTTACTCACTAACATAAAATAAAGATCAGGAACAGAATTTATTATTTAAAAAGAAATTCATGCTCTCAGGCAAAGTTAAAACTAAAATAAATGTAATCATAAGAGAAAAATAGGGAAACTATACTGTCAGTCATATTAATCAATATTTTTTAGATTATATAATCTGCTTCATTTTATTTTAAAATTTGAGTTCTATGAAATTTTTTGAGGCAGGTAACCATTTAATGTTACTCTTTTGGGTAGGAGAAGGTTTTTGTTTACCTCAGTACACTACTGTTATTTTTTTTTAAAATAGCAGTTTGCTATTGCAATCACCTGTAGTCCTAGGTTGTGGGTGATAATGCCTCTGGCCAAGAACTGAAACCAAAACCTCTGTCCTCCTGTAAATACCCAGAGCCAGAAGCATCCCTAACCAATTCCTTTTGCACTCAATGGGCATATGCTGGTTCCTCCAGACAGCATAACTGGTCCTACTCAGATACTAGACTCTCCATAGTGTCTGGAAGGTGAAAATTTCCCTGGGCTAAGGATACCTCCCAGCTCAGCTGGTCCCAAAGCTTATTGCTGCCTGTTTCAATAGAGCTCAGGATTTTCTAACCTATGCTGCCTTCTTCTTAGACTCCTCTCTCAGTCCTTCATTTTCAAAGAAGACCAATGACATTATAAGTGAATGGGAATTAAGACAAGTGCAACTATGCAAATCATCAGCTTCACGCTCAGTTCCAGTCATTAAAGTTCATGAGCAAAACCAAAGTCAGATGTCTGACAATGACCCAGGATGCAGTGATGCTGTTGGCATCCTCTTATGTGTTATCAAGTTCTAAGTGCTCCACAATGTTCGCTTCAGCCGCCTTCATAGCTACTGGAACAAACTGTTCTCATCTGCCCATTCCACAAGAAGTAGTCTTCACATACTTGATGGGCAAACCCCTCACCAACCAAAGTTGGCTC
Source organism: Sminthopsis crassicaudata (assembly GCF_048593235.1). Lineage (NCBI taxonomy): Eukaryota > Metazoa > Chordata > Mammalia > Dasyuromorphia > Dasyuridae > Sminthopsis > Sminthopsis crassicaudata. The sequence continues at coordinate 97,504,676 of NC_133621.1, read as the reverse complement.
CTCTCAGCCTGACTTATCTATCTGCCAAGACAGTACGGCAGGATATGGCTACTACTGTACACAGAGAGCTGAGTGCTAGGTGGACACCAAAGGAAGACAAACAGCCCTGAAAATGAAATCTGAGAAATTTACATTTGAATGGAGAGATGGAATAAAGAGAAGGGGGTTGAAAGGGGTAGAGTTAGAGTGTAGAGACTTAATCCTGGAAAGACAACTTCTCACCTTTAAGAACTGAGAGGCACAGAAAGATTCTTAGTTACTGGTCGGGATGAGATGGTATAGAAAAGAGCATTCTGGGAAGGGTCAGAGGGGTTATGAAACATAAGCACTCTCATGTATTTTTGGTAGAGCTATGAACAAATATTCTGGAAAACACTTTTGGAATTAAGCAAATAAAGTGACTAAAATCTTCATATCCTTTGACCTACAAATTCTAGTACTAGGCAAAAACCCCAAGGAAGTCTTTAACATAAAACATAAGTACCAAATTATTTACAATAACATTTTTTCCTATAATGGTAAAAAAGAAATAGAAACAAGTATGAGATATGATATGAGAATAGCTAAAGTTTAAGGAACAAAACAAACTGTGGCACATGAATATAGTGGGACATTAGGATAGGAATTTTAAAACTGCCTATGATATCAGTTATATAACTCAATTCTGGTTACTTTCTCTCTGACTCAGTTTCCACAGCTACATAACAGAAAATATCATTTTCCTCATGGAAATTTAAGCATCAAATGAGATAACACTTATGAAGCACTTGTCTGCCTTGGACTATTTCATAGTTCATGCTATATATAACTAGACTTCAATAAATATTAGTTTGATTCAATCTAACAAAAACATTATATAATCACTAAGCACTAAATAAATGCCAGAGGAAACTACAGCTGACTTGATTCTGATTCATCTGTCTCCATAGAGATCCTATACTTAATCAGTTTAATGGGAATTGTCATTCTGAGGACCATCAACTGGAATGAGATATAGATAGTATAGATGCAAGGAACATTGGGTTAAATGTATTTTTCAAATAATCAAAAGGCTGTAAAAATTATATAGAACCTACAAAATGTATATTGTCTACTCACAAGAAACTTCCTTTTTCAAAGCACCTTCAAATTTTCTATTGTTTACTCTAATTGAGCGACTACAACAAATTCCAAATTCTCCCAAATGCAGATTTCCAAGAACATTTCATTTAAAAATAAAAGGAAAAAGAAGCAAAATGTATTATGAATAGTTTCAAAACCAAGGCCGAGTATTATTTAAACTCACTGACTACATTCAGTGGGCTTCAGTCTAATTTCTCTAATTATAAAAATTAATCAAGCTGAAAAGTCGTTCAATAGGGAGTTCAGGAAAATGGAATAAACATATATATATATATATATATATATATATATATATATATATATATATATATATATATATATATATATATATATATAAAAGGTCCAAAGAATTAGTCTATAATAGCAGCAAATAACAAATAAAAGATGCCTCAAATAACAAATAAAAGATTCCTCAAATAAAAACCACTTGCCTCAAATATTAGACTTCTCTTACAAATAACATCTACTATTAATATTTCGCATCTTTCATTAGTTTTAGCTCTCTGCTTTTTATTTATTTCAGATATCAATAACAATCCATCTATGTGGGAGGCTAGGGGACTAAAAACAAAAGAAGTTTATCAGGTGGCCTAAGCAATTATTTCTCTAGGCCTCAGGTTCTCTACCTTTTGTATGAGGAAACTAATATCTAAGTCTAAGCTCCTTCTCATTTTGAACTTTTTATATTATATGAAATTTCTATAACATATACTATTTAACCTCCACAAAAACAATATTTAGGATTGTAATTGAATTCTAATGATGATTATTCCTTCTCTAACATGATCAAAGCCAAGCAAATTATTTCAGGACACCATAAATGCATGATTTCTTAGGGATGCAAACTGAATAAAATTATGATTTGTTTCAGAAAATATTAAACATATTGGTTTGGTTTCTGTTAAATTTAATTCAAGAGGTCTTTGAGTTATAATATTTAAAAAATATTTTGGTACAATTCATGGTTCAGTTCAACAAGAATACTATAATATCAGGGTAAGCTATGGTTTGGAGCTTAGTGAATCAATTGATAATCATTTGATTCACTGATCAGTTGATTCACAATCAAATATCTTATTATTATTTCGTATTGAGATTTTTTCTAAGTTTGGTAAAAAAAAATTTACCGGGTCATTTGCAACATTTGTTAAAAATATATAACCAAATATTATATATAACAAAATGTATATTGATTTTATTGGTATTTAGCAACTGTGAAGCTGATTTTTCCTTCCTCCTTATAAAGACTTATAAATACTTTGCAGACAGTACAACTATTGTCGGAAAGGCTGCACTGGAGAATTGTTATACATAGGAGTTTCACTGCAAAACGAATCATGTAGCTAAATTAATAGGATGAAATGCTCTTGTTACCTACTTACTAGTACATACTAAGATGATTGGAATAACTGTGCTTTCTTTTTCTTTATGCAACATGTGATACCGCTGTCTAGTCACTAATAATCCAGATATATTGAATATAATAGGAGAAACCCAATATACACTAGAGGCTGCTAGTAATAAATAAATGTATTTGCATGTTACTGGGGAAGACATGACCATACTATATACCAGTTCAAAAAGAAAGCCTGCAGTATCCCATTCTTAGGAGTGAGTTTGGAAATAATCATGTGAATTTTATTCCTTCCATATTATTTGCTAGAAACCAACAGCCATATTTTTAAAACAAGGGGAAGTTAAATGTTGATTACCATTTTCTGTGCTAAACTGTTTCTTAAATACATAGTAACCATGATCATAAAATTGGATTAGAGATAATAAGAATCTTGAAGGGAATCCAGTCCAATCTTAGAAATAAAAAAAAGCAAATCATGAGAGTTAAATGACTTGCTTAATTTGATCTACAAAATTTGTAACACAAGGCTATTTTCCAGGTCTTGATTTCAAATCAGATATTTATTCTTTATAAAAATGAATGAGTAAATCTTTCTCACAGAGGTTGTATGGCATCACAACTAGAGAGCAGGGATTTTGCAGATGAAAATCAAGCTCCTAACCTGATGCACAGTAGCTGTTAATTTTAAACTTCTTTCCTTGTTTTAAGCAAAGCTCAGAGATTAAGTCACAGAGAAAAGACCTATAATATCAGAACAAGTCACTCCATGAAAGAACTACCTATGCCTTTGAAAAGACAGGTACAGTGTGAAGCAGTCAATCAGTTACGTAGCATTTATAAAGTATCTACTATAAACCAGGTACTCTGCTAAAATAGAGAGAGAGAGAGAGAGAGAGAGAGAGAGAGAGAGAGAGAGAGAGAAATAGAGACAGAGAAAGAAATAAATGAAAGAATAAATAAATAAATGCAGATAACAGTCCCAAGGAGTTCACAGACTAATTTGGAGGATGACATGCAAAAACAAAATAAAATCATTATGTTAAAACAAGAATATAGGGGACAGCTAGATGGCCCAGTGGATAGAGCACCAGCCCTGAATTCCGGAGAACAGGAGTTCAAATGTGGTCTCAGACACTTAACACTTCCTAGCTGTGTAACCCTGGGCAAGTCACTTAACCCCAGCCTCAGGAAAAAAAACAAATACAAAATTATAAATTAGGTGTAATACAAGAGGGAATGCACTAAGATAAAGAGGGCTGAGAAAGGAAGTCTTCTCCCAAGTTTAGCCAAGCTATTCAGCAAGCCAAGAAAGCCAAGAGATGATGATTCTGGTAAAGGAAAAAATAATAATAATAATAATAATTCCAGAGTCAGAGTCGAAAGATGTAATGTGATATGTTACAAACAGACAACAGACCAATTTCACCGGTTTACAAAGTATGTGAAGAAAAATAAGTTTTAAATTAACTGGAAAGGTAAGAAACATTCATTTTATAAAGGGCTTTGAAAGATTTTCCCTTGACTAGAGGAGGTTATATGGCCAGACCTATGATTTAGGATGATCAATTTGACAGCTGAATTTCAAACTAAATCAAAGATCATAAACCTTTTGTGGGATTTGACAAAACTATTATAGCAAAATGTTAGATCAGATTCACATTAGACTATACCAGTATTCTTGAAGCTCTTATTCCTGCTAAAACCAAATGAAATTGTTATATAATATATAAATCTTGTTGGCTTGGATATAATACAATTTTGTGCAGCTTCTAACTACATAACAATGATAATTATCCTTAAGCCAAAAAAAAAAGGGGGATTAAATTCCATTTTAAAACAAATTTTGGGAAATGGAAAAGTAAAATTTGAGCTAACAACTATGGTCATGTATTACAAATCAAGAGATAAACACACTCATGTGGGTGCATATACACATGCTTTATTTTTTCCCCCCTCTTTAATTGAATAGTTTCAAGAAGCCACATCTAAATCCAGTTTTGAGATATGCAAAAATGCAATCTTCAACATATACAGTGAAGGTTTGCTAGATTCATTCAGTTATAAAACGTGACCTAGAAATTATTAGGTCAATACTTCTTTTGGAAAATAAAGAAGCTGAAGCTCATTAAGAGCTTAAATGACTTATCCAAATGAATAGTATATAAATGAAATACTAAGGCAGAGATTGTCCAACAAACACCTAAGTGGTTTTCTCAGAAAAAATAAGCAAATGGGACAGCTAAGTGGCGCAGTGGATAGAGCACTAGCACTGAAGTCAGGAGGACAAGAGTTCAAATCTGGCCTCAGACACTTAATACTTCCTGGCTGTGTGACCCTGGGCAAGTCACTTAAACACTTGCCTCAGGGGGGAAAAACAATCAGAAAATCTCTATAACACTATGAATACTAAACTATTTAAGGAAACTAAACTACTTAAGGAAAAAGATCCTGCTCTGACCCCAGAAGGAAGTAGGGAGTGAGAAAAGCTTTGCTCAATCTTCTGATTAAAAGATTTAACACAGTAAAAGAGCACTGTATTCTATATTTAAATATGTATATATGTGTACATACATACAGAGAAAGAAAGGATGTTATTAGAATTCTGAATACCATTCTCAAGATATAGTAAGACTATATATATACATGGCAAAACTGACAGATTAATTCACCTTCCATCATGGGCAAGGGGCCATTTTATAATAGAATAAGTAATAAAATAATAAATTTGCAGATGATTTCAACTCTGGCTCCTGACTTTGTGTCACCCTCCAAAACACTTCATAGGTCTTCATTCATTACTATTTAATTACAGCATAATACCTTCCTTTCAGACCTAATTAACCATTCTAGATGAAGCTGCGACCACAGGACCTTGTTTCCCCTTTGGAATATGCTTTAAGAATATTACTCTTCCAAGAAACATTTCTAATTATTAAGAAATGTAATAAAATAGCAAGTTATTTATGAAGAAGGAATGAAAAGTGTGATTTCTGAATATAACCATTATAAAAACAAGAGCTAAAGCATGTTATACTATTAGAAAGTATAGGGCCAAAAGGAATAACTTCTTTCAAATATAAATTTAAAAAAAGTTTTTAACAATATATACATATTACAAACACATATACATATGTATATTTATACATATTTATCATGAAAAAATTTTACAAGTAGTTAAAAAATACAATCTAGAATCTGGAGGGAGTAAACTAAAGCTGCTTATGATACCATACATTCCATGATTTCTTCAAGTTATTTTTTATTAAAGGCTTGGTGTGTATAATTTTTCCAACATTGAGCCCTGCAAAACTTTGTATTCCAAATTTTCCCTGCCTTTGCCCCATCCCCTTCTCTTAGATGGCAAGTAACCTAATATATGTTAAACATGTTTAAAAATTATGTTAAATGCAAAGTATATATGCATATTTATACAAGTATTGGATACATATTATACAATAAATCTGTAGAAATAAATAAAAAAAGAGTAGTGCAAATTCTTCAGAATGATACTTCCATCTAGTGCAATGGAGAAAATACTAGATTTAGAGTCAGCATATCTAGCCATTAATTATCTGGATGACCATGGACAAATGATTTACTCATTCCACAACTGATTTTTCTCTAGGAATTAGACTGATTATCTCTAAGGTTCCTTCAAGCTCTAAGTCTATGGAACTATATTATCCAGTCATTCTGTCGTGTCCAACTCTTTGTGACCCTGTGGACAATAGCACAGCAAATACTGCCCATAGAAATTTCATGGCATGGATGCTGAATGATTTATTTGCAATATTTGTGCCTGACCTATGGCAGAGCCTTCTGAGCTCAGGTGAATGTGATCATCCACAGCTGGACAAACTGTACCTAACCTCCAACATAGAGTTGTCACTTTGCTCCTCTTCGAGCACAAAGGTCAAAAACCATGAAAAAGAGAGGTTAAGTGACTCACCAAGAATTACAAATCTAGCAAGTGGTATTGGAACCCAGATCTTCCTGTCTATAGGCCAAACATTCTATCCATTTAGCCATCTAGAGGCCTCTGTGATTCTTTGTATCTACCTGGCAAAAATAAAAATATATAGATTTTTTTTAGTCTTATAAGAACTATTTATTAATTATTAATTGTAATGTTCTTTCTAAAATGTAATGTTCTCTGTTGAGGTTTTTTTGGGGTCTCTGGAGGCAGCCTTCATTTCAGTTCAGTAATAACCACAAGTGCAGCCAGGAGTTAAAGTCCAAATCCTTTACTGTCTTCTTCAAAGTGTTGTCTCCTTTCCTGGGTCCCCATTACCTTTCTTAGAAGCCTATCCCTCTCCTTGGTTCTGAGAGCTTGAGCTCCTGCCTCCTTCTCTGTCCTCTGAATCTCTCCAAATGCAAAGGTTTGTGCTTCAGCCTCCAGCCACCACAAAGGTGTACGATAGAATGAATCTTTCTCAGCATCCCAGAGCTTCTAGTGTGCTTGTCCTTTCTGGCTCTGAGAGTTTCTAGCTTATATGTCCCATACTGAGTATACACCAATCATTATATCACTAGGAAACCATTATTTGTTGAAGAATTAAGTCAGTGCTAAACTAAATTTAACCATTGTCTCCTCAATTTCACTTAGTATCTTGTTTCAAGTTTTAGACCATAACAATTAAGTTAATTAATCCAATTAATGAACTCTATTCCATCCCTTTTCAAGGTCTTGTTAACTCATTTATTAAGTTAAGAGTTCAAAAGTAGAGAAGTTAAATATAAAGAGGGATTTCTGTTGTTGTTTTGAGTTAATCAAAGCTAAATGTGACATGTCCATATCATACAACTAGTAAATGCCTAAGTCTGGATTTGAACTTGGTTCCTCCTAACTTCAGGGCCAATGTTCCATCTACTGTACCACTTAGCTGCCCCAATAAGTAGAGAAATTTAAAAAGAATTAAGATAAAGGACGAGAATTTACATATCATAGATTAAGAAAGGATGTTGACCATCTAGTTCAACTCTTTCAATTTTTATATTAAAAAAAAAAAACAAAAAAAAACTGAGGATCAAAGAATTTTGACTAGAATCACACAGGTAGTGAATATCTAAGCTAAGGTACCAGCCCAGGTACTCTGACCCCAGAAACTTCACATTTTCCGCTATATCATATTCTGTTAGAATTTAGGACAATTCACCTCTAGTTATAAGGTTTGGTGTAAGGAAATCAGAGTCATGCAATTTCTTGAGTTGAAAAGGGATCTTTTTTTTTTAAATAGTTTTTATTTACCAGATATTTTGCAACATTGACAATTGCCAAACCTTTTGTTCTAATTTCCCCCCTCCCCCCAGATGGCAAGTTGACCAATACATGTTAAATATGTTAAAGTATAAATTAAATACAATATATGTATACATGTCCAAACAGTTGTTTTGCTGTACAAAAAGAATCAGACTTTGAAATAGTGTATAATTAGCCTGTGAAGGAAATAAAAAATGCAGGTGGACAAAAATAGAGAGATTGGAAATTTGTATGTAGTGGTTCATAGTCAGCTCCCAGAGTTCTTTCGCTGGGTGTAGCTGGTTCAGTTCATTACTGCTCTATTGGAACTGATTTGGTTCATCTCATTGTTGAAAATGGCCAAGTCCATCAGAATTGATCCTCATATAGTATTGTTGTTGAAGTATATAATGATTTCCTGATCCTGCTCATTTCACTCAGCATCAGTTCATGTAAGTCTCTGCAGGGCTTGGAAAGGGATCTTAAAGGAAATCTATTCCAATATCTTTGATTTTGATGAGCCCACATGGCCATACTCAAGTAAGTCAACAAGTTTTGATTAATTGCTTGATATCCAAAGATCTCAATCAGGAAGAGGGGGAAGAATAAGAACTTAGTTATTGAAATCAACTAACTGAACAGTAATGGAAGTATGAGGAGGAGAGAGGCTCTCCACTAGTCAATCTTTACTAGCTATTAAGATGAATTTTAGAAAGTACACTTTGAATTAAAAAATATAATAATTATTCAATTTATTCTTCATTCTATCAATTACTATTGGGAAAAAAAAGTCCTCAGTGAGGAGCACATTAACAAATGTAGATGATATCAAGATATGAAAATATTCAAAAATAAAATATCAATATTTGAGAGAGGTGTGTCATATCAATTAGTCACAACTTACTGCATACTCATTCGATCACATAAGCATAAAATTAATAGATATAAGAGAAGGAAAAATTATAAGATTTGGTGCAATTGAGATCACCATAGGCCTATATAAAATAATAGACTCTGGAAAGCTAGAAGATTGCAAGTTGGCACAGGAGTCCTGGAAACTGGGAGCAAGCACAATGTGAAAGAGGAATTCAGAACTGGGATGGAGCCAAAGGCAAACGCTATTTGGCCTGAAGGCCTAGTAGAGGCTGATATACCATTAAATTTCCACCTATGGCATATGTGCTATAATTTCTCAAGTCATCCAGAACTAGTTTGGTAAATATGAAATAAAGTCACTCAAATGAAATCAGTTTCAATTCAAAAGGCATTTACTAAGTGTCTACTATATATCAGGCATTAGTAATCCAATTACTTCTAGTCTAATTTTTTCCAGGCTAATCTAGTTTCTTCTTCTCCCGTGGAGAGTTTGCTAAGACTCTTTATTGGATGAAAGGACCTATTTGATATTAAAAAAAATGAAAATAACAAAAAGGTTAAAAATTACACTTAAAATATGATTTCAGAGTTTAGATATGAACCTAGATCATCTGATTATAAATCTAATAACAAACATAAGGTATTTGAACAAAGTGACAGAAAGGATAGATTGCAGGATCTGGAGTCAGGAAGATTATAATCTTCCTGAGTTCAAATCATTCTTCAGACGCTTAATAAGTATGTGACCTGCGCAAGTCATTTGCCTCAGTTTCCTTATCTATAAAATGTAATGAAAAAGAAAATGGCAAATCATTCCAGTAACTTTACCAAGAAAGCCCCCAAATTGAGTCATGAACAATCAGACACAACTAAACTTTGTTAAACCAAGATATTAACACAGTCATTGTAAATATTGACTTCACAAAGTAATTACAAAAGGACTTCTCAAAGAATCATTAGTGATTCCATAAGGAAACATTCCTGGATGATAGATTCTGCAGCATTTGTGCAGTCAGGTTTACATTAATTTATACTTGTTGATATGTTTTTGTGTTTGCATTTTTCTCTCTAATTAGATGACATCCTTACGGGCATTTCTTTGGCTTTATTCCATTCCTCCTAGCAAAATACTTTGCATATGTTAGGCTTTCAATAAATGTTGTTGACTAAATGACTCAACAACTTGTTTAAAGGGCTTTTACCCACATATAAATTGTGTTGTTAGAAATATCTAAGCTTCAAAAATCATATTATAAATATTAACTATGGTGTCATTTATGGGAATTGGCCTACTTCAAAGAGGCAAACAGGATGAGTAAGGTCAAAAGAATTTCTTCAAAATATAATAAATAAGTGAAAAAACCAAGAGGAAAAAGACAACTCTGTTCTGTGGGGAAAAAAATTTTTTTTCCATAGGGAATAAGAACTGGAGCCTACTGAGCTCTGCATTACTGTTTCTTTTAGTTTTTTTTTGGAAAATCACAGTTGATCTACTGATTTTTTCCTTATTCTACTATAGAAAGATCCATAATTTCTTTTGAAGCTTTTTTCCCCCTCAATCAACCTCTTCCATCTCTGAAAGGTAATGTGTGGTATGGAAATGGTGAGGGGTCAGCATTTAATAAAAAAGCCTCCTGTGGGCAGGACAGCCCCTTTAATCCCTAATGCAAAACGCCCCCTCCCACCACTGACCCTCATCCTCATTGGCTGAGAGTCTTACATTCTAAAAGCGAGATCTGCCCATGAAATTGAACTTGACCAATAAGTACATAGTTGCCCATATTTGGCTGAAATAGGGAGATGATATCATGGGAGGGGAATATGTTTAGAGTCCTTCAGGCCTACTCAAACTCTGAAGTAGATTTTCACAACTGTCTTGAAAGATCTCACCTCATCTCATTCAGAAAGAAATGAGTTTGATAAAAGCTGTAAAAAGAGTGTCTTCTCTTTTTTGACATAAACTTGCTTCCTTTAAAGCTTCAGAAGAAGTCCGTAATTTGAGTTACAATTTGGTGAAAATCATTATTTATATCCATTGTAATTTTGTAGGCTGATTTTACTTCCTCTCAGCTTTGCCTTTCCAGATTTAGTTTTACTATTTTATTATTATTATTATTATTACCATATTAATAATATATGATTATATTATTAGAAAGAGCATCTATAATAACTTTAATTTCCTTCACTCTACTTTCTTCAGTTCTAGTGTATATCTAAATAATAATAGGAACTACATATGATTTTGTTGATACAAGCATACCAAAGTTTTGTACAAGAAAAGTGCTGGGCATAGAGGGGCATACCTGCAATCCCTGCTACTTATGTTCAGGAGCTCTGAGCAGCAGAAAGAGAATTATTTGAGTATCTGTAATAAGCTTTGTGTCAATATAGTGAATCTCTAGCATTAGAAGACGACCAGGCTGCCTCAGGAGATGAAAAACAGCCCAGATAAGAAAAACAAGAGTTCAGCAAAACATTAGGTAAACAGGAGCAAGATAGGGATACCCAATAATTTGAGTAGAAGACACAGCAGATCTCTTCCCAGAGATTGATCAGGCAGCTTCTAGAGAGGACAGCTCGCTACACCCTCCCTTATCAAAAACTCTTCTGTTTGCATTCAAATGTCTTCACAATCTGGTGCCTTGTATATGTAGTCTTGTTTTAGCCAATATGGCTCACACATTATACTAGAACTTGCCTCTTTGTCTTTGCAGTGTCATCATGGAATTCCTTACTTTCTTGAAGACAGTTTGGCCACAACTTCCTACATGAAGTTTTTTCCTGGTCCTCCCATTTGTTAAGACTCCTCCCTCCCAAAATTAAGTTTCTTTTCTTTTTATCTACTGTGCTACACTGTCTCTTTAGAAAATCACAGATATGCTGGAAGATTATGCATTTTTATTAATGATTGTTGATTAATTAACACATACACACACACTCCTATATTCCTCTGCCATGACACCTAGCATGGGGTTTATTGTTCATAGATATGGTAGGACATTGAGCTATTGATTTCAATAATTATTCCTAGGTTATAACCATGTGCTACAAGTCAATCACTTGAATGACTGAACCATCAAACCTCTGCCCACCCTGATCATATCAGATCATCTTCCTGATGGATAGTCAATGACTGCCCTAGCTCCCAAAGGTTAATTGTGTTTTCTCTCTTATTCCGTAAAATCAAAAAATATAAATAAATAAAAGAAAACCAGAAATGCTCTGATGAGAAAAATTTAAATGGATCAACAGAATGTGTATATGAAATTTGATAGTCTGATGTGACAGGATGCCTACCTTTGATATATCTAACTTGTCACTATTTATTTCAGTGATTTCAAAATGAACTAGAAATAAGTAAAACTACTAAAACAAGTACTGTGTTTTTCATCTTTCATAAGTAGTGTTAGAACTATTCTATTTTTATAAAAAAGAGTCCTGTGTCACTGAAAAGCCATCACAAGCAATCTGCGTTTCCCCTCAAACTGGCCTGAAGCTATTTTATTTCCAAAGAACTCATCCACAATAAAGAAAAAAAAAAGTTTTTTTTGTCAGGAACATACTTTATGGAATATAATAGCTATAAAGAACAATACCACTGATTAAATCTAGCTGTAAAATGACTTCTTACAGCTGCTTGAAATGATCTCACACTCAAAATTTATTCTCACTTTAAACATGATCTGACAAACATAGTACCTATGTCCTCCTCCCAACGGCACCCCGAAATGATTCAGAGCTATGCATGGATAACTTCTAGATCTCCAATTTATAGCATCTGATAACCAACAGAGTAAAAATATATGATTAAACTATCCCAATCAATAATTCAAGATAAATATGTCCTCACAGTCTGGTTCTGGAGAGCACTTTAACACCCAGATTCCAAACATAAATCCTTTTCCAATGTGCTAATCATTTTACCTCCCATCACTTTTGTGAATATTTGATTCAGAGACCCAATAATGATGATATGCTTACAAAGCTTAGCAATTGGAGTGCCTAAGTATTTTTTAATATATACGTAACTAAATCCAAAATCTAATATTTCTTGAATATTAGAGTTACAAAATCAAGGCTTCTGAAATGCATGGTGTTCTCTAATATAAGACTGATTACTTATTATAGTTCCCTTCATCTTTCACTATGAAAGACATACTAATAAAAGGATATTCTTTTACGTGCGAATAGGGACAACAGGAACTATAACTCAAATAATTCCCAAATGTAAAAAAAGCAAAAGTATTCTAAAAAATAATGAATTTCCATGTACGTTATGGTATCATGCTCTAATTATTGCAATGTCTGCTTAATTATTTGGAATTCCATTCTGATTTAAATTTTTTCATGATCTATAAATCCTAATGGTTTTTAGAAGGTATTCCCTTTGTTGCCAATTTAAGACTTAGCTAAAATAGCGTGTCATTTAATGCATCTAAATAAAAGCCACAGAATTTTACTTGGTTTCCAGAAAAAAAAGCATGTTTGTTTTTAACTAAAAGAATTATAATAACTCTTTCCTTCTATGCCAATCCCAAACTGCATGCTATACTGTGCTTAAAAAGGATTATTGTATAGGAACCTGATTAAGGATTTGGGGAAAGACAAAAAAAAAAAAAAAAAAAAAAACCTATTTATTCTAAACACCAATGATATTTCAATAGTTGGAGTGAAGAATGGACCTGGAAACTCTGAAAATCCTCAAAGGAGAAAATCTCCTTCAACTCTGCCTCAGTGAAGGACCCCTCCCCAAGCACAAAAAGTTCATCCTTGTTATCTGGGTGGGGGGTTAGCTCAGTCCTGAAACTCATAGAATTCTATTCAAATTCCAGCTCAAGCTGAAAGCTAGCTAGGAGCCAACTTGGGACTCCACCAACAAGCCCCCTTCAGCTTGTAGCCAAAGCTCCTATTATAAAACAGCCAAACTAAAATCAACTCTTTGCAGAGGTTCCAAACATGCCAACTCTATGCTTGGCATGCCAAGAGCCTCTGTCCACTCGAATACTCTTTCAAGTGCTATCCTCTCTTTACCCTCACCTATTTCCCTAACCAGACTATATGCCTCTCTGTCAAAATTTCTAACCTTACTTCCAATCCCCATGATAAACCCTATTATCAATCTAGGTTTTTGAGTCTGGAAATTTTTTTTACAGAGAACGTAAGGGAGTCCCCAAACTCCCTACCCTTGCACCGAATCCCAAGGGAGTGCAGGGAAACCAAACCTCTCCATTTGGTTCCCTGAACCCCAAGCATGACCTTATCATTTAACTCCCTGACCACTAGAAAGCCTAATCTCATTTTGGTTCCCTAAATCTAAAGCTTATCAGAAGGAGACATGATTTCATTGTTATATTTATGTTCATCTGTGATTACAAGCTTTCTCTACACCTCTGGAGATCATCTTCAAGAATCACTAGAGGTAAAAACATGAACTCGTTACTGACTTTTTGGTGAAGAAACTATTCATAAGATAAGCAATATACCATCTATCCATGAAATAAATTGGTACTTAAAGCCTTCCTACTGAGCTTGAGAACATAAACTTGACACATAAACTATGAAGAGGCATTTTTATGACGAGTGAGTTTGGGGGAAACATGACAAAAGTCAAATGCAAATAATACCTGCTGAGTCTTCTTCCAAAAAGCAATGATCACAAAAGGCTTAATACAGCCTCATTCCTATAAAAGTAAATTTGTCTACCAATACTGATAGATGTATAAATGGTCATCCTATTTTTGCACATGCAAGAATGAGATACTTCAGTCTTATTATTTGTTAAATTTGACTATTGTGCTACCACTACAAGTCGAGTGAAGATAGCCAAAAGAAAGTTTATTTATTTATTTTTTTAGTTTCAGGTGAAGAGAGAGAACTTCTGGGAACCAATATGGTTTAGTAAGAAATAAATTGCCATAACATTCCCATATTCAACAGAATCCCCAAACAAAACCTAGAACAGTAGAACCAAAAAAAAAAAGGATGGAACAATCTTTGAGCCCAGGAAAGGTCTATCTCACTTTGGCGAGCCAACAGCAAGTGCTACTTCAGCAAACCAGGAAATGCAGTTTCTGGTATTTCATCAAATATGTTTTTTGCTATTTTGTGCTAAAACTAAGCTGATTATAGGGACCACTGCTTTTCCATCTTTGCTCATCTGGGATTCTTGTCCATCTTCCTCATCAACTGTCATTTACTGCCAAAGAAAGAATAAAAGGAGACAATTTGCAGACTGGAGAACTAGTAACTATTGTTCCTACTTGTTTTTGTTTTTTATTTTTGTTTCAGCTTGCGTTTATTGACAAATTTTGTACTTTACAGTTAAATAACATCACAATAGGAGTGTAGTTTTTGTTCCAGATTATAAGCAGATAAGAAATATGGGAGGAATCCCATTATGGGCCAGAACTCTGAAACAAGGATTCTTAGAAGGTGTTAAATCAGTGGAATTGATGAGACAATGTTTATCTAGTTTAGCATGTTGATGAATAGTTCTCTAGTTTAGTACATGTCCTTAGTACTTACTATAGTTCTACAAAATTCACACCTATGATAAGAGAGCATCTAAGCTCAAACAAACTCAGCCAGAGACAGAGAAGACAAGCAGATAGAAGGCTGGAGGCTGGAGCACAAGCACAGGATTCACAGCCACATTCATTCATCCCATCTCACACCACCTTGGTGGCAGGCTCTCCTTAGTTTCTCCACTGAGACCAAAGAGAATCTGAAAGGCTCTCCAGAAAACTGCTCAGCCCCAGGAATATAATAAAGGATTTGAACTTTAAACCCTGGCTACTTTTCTGGTGATTATTGAACTGAAACAAAGGCTGTTCCTAGAGACCGCAAGGAAACAGAACAAGAGAACATTACAGAATCTGGACATTCAATGTGAGAGGGCTTTGGCTGTATCACTACTCTTGATGAGTCCAGTCTTGATCTTTGTCCTTTGGTGTCCAAGGTTATGATATCTGGTAATAGACAGGATCAGAAGCATAACTTTTTGTAGCTGCTCACACATTTTTGACAGTCTCTGGATAGTACTCTTGAGTTCCATTGAGAAGTTTAGATGAACCATATTTATTCCAAATTCAATTATCTTTTTAAACTTATCCATAGCTCAGGAGGCTGGACCAGTGGTGCAGATGATATGGGTTTTTCAGGCGATGGTAGGCTCTAAGTCAATGTCCAAATGGCACATATGTTCCAGAAAGGTGTCAGCCATGGCATCCAAAAAGCTGCCGGTTCTGAATAGCTGCACAACCTAATTCACTGGATGTTTTGCCTAACTTATGTTGCTGAAATCTTTTGGATTTTTTGGTACTGCGTTCATTTTGAGTCTCAAACTGGAAAGCACACCCTATAGTAGAGTAGAAGGAGCCTTGGCTTGAAGGAGCTCCCAGTGAACTGTTTCCTTCCAAAGAGGTGTGAATGACAATGTCTCATCCTCTGAAGTGACTCTCTTTTGCATCTGCTTTTTGAATGTCTTTTTTGTTGTTGTTGCTTTGTGGTACAAGGAGAAGAAAAACAGACAGTGGCAGATACTACATCTTGAGGGGTAAAAAAAAAAACAAAGGCTGTGCCCTTAGTAAGATTTAAACTCCTTGAAAGCAAGAACTTTTGCATTTTTTTGCCTTTAGCCACTAATACAATCCCTTGTACATGAAAGTTATTAAATGTTTTCTGAATCAAATTAGTACTAGACTTCAGTGACTTATATGTAGACTTCTCCTTGTGACAAAGAAAAACCATATATATTATTATAACCCAAAAGAAAAAAAGTTTAAAGGATGGTACCAGATAGTGCTCCAAGGCTAAAATCAGAAACTAGAGCTAGTTTCAGAAATGACTCAAAAATTTGTAAATTCTCTAAGATGCCAAAAGGGAAATGGGGGCAAAAGGTAACAGAGACAGCTTGTATCAGGAAAATAGTAGTTCGTCAACACACGCTAATTTTGGTTGTTGTCAAGTTATTTCAGTCACATCTAACTCTCTGTGACCTGAGCGAAGTTTTCTTCAGATATATTGGAATGGTTTGCTCTTTCCTTCTCCAACTCATTTTCCAAATGAGAAAACTGAGGCAAAGTAAGTTAAGCCCCTTGCCAAGGGTTTCAAAGCTTTTACATTTTTGAGGCCAGATTTCATCAGGAAAATGTTTTCCTCACTGCAGATTCAATGTTCTATTCAGTGCACATCTAACTCTTTTCACCATATCATTTACCTTACTTTGAAATCTCCATTCACCCAATCATCTGAAAATTTAGTAATTTAATCTCAGTCCTTTGGATTTGGGTGTTATTGACTAGTAATATAAAATCAACCTTTGGCTTATGCTCACCTGAATTTCTCAATTACAATCCCACTCCTCTTCAACTAAGGTAGATAAATAGCTTCAGTTAAAATGCTGGCTTTTCCCCTTAATAGACTGTGAAGAATACAAGTGAGGAGATGTAGATTATGTCAGATCATAAGAACACAGACTAAAAGCTGAAAGAGCCTTAAGAAGTAATAGAATCTGACCTCGAGGTAATACTACAAAGGGAGGATTACTGAGGTCCACAGAGGTGAAGTGAATTACTCAGCTATACATAGGCTTTAAGTGCCAGAGGAAAGACTAACCAAGTTCCTCCTTTGGCAACTCTGTGTTGCCTACCTCTTGTCTACTGTTTTCAGTCTTAAGATTCTATTCAAATATGGTATCTCCCATGCATATGTTAAAATCATACTAAATTCTATTACAAAGGAAGCTGCTGAAATAAGTATCTTCAGTTATCTGCTGAGTGATAATATCAAGTGGGAGGAGAGCATATGTTCAATGTCATAGAGAATGTACTCTTCAGAGTTTCTTGAGAAAAGGGATTTCCTTACACTGTCAATGTTCATGATATATTAAATTGCTTCAAAAGCATTTAATGAAGTTCATGATCATATGAAGATAATCAAACCACCAAAAGTGGGAAAAGGGAGAATGGAGATGACATATAACCTATATGATAACATACATTTGGATTGACAACCAAAATTTGATTCCATCAGTAAGATCTTTGACATGTAACACATGGAAGGGAGTTCACAACTGGAAATCAGGAACACTACAGCTAAAATACCCTGTTTTCCTTACAATAATCCCAAGTTTCTAGTTACCATAAGAATTCCCCATCGAAAGTTCATTAAGAAGCTGAACTTCAAAAATCATCTATCCCTATTCACACTTAATTAAGAAGAGAGGCTGCTTCCTGCTGGCTTTACATATGCAAACACACAATAAGATATTCCAAGATGGTGGTAGAGAAGTTGATGAAAGGAAACAATGTTTCATCAGGATGGGAAAATTTCTCTCTGTGAATAATTGAACTTCTAAACATTTATTTCATCTTATCACCTTCTTCAGAGACAGTTTCCTGAACATCCTTGATATTAGCAAATACTTCTGATATTTTCTCATGAGCATGTACATCAACATTACTTCCTTCCACTGTCCATCTACCATGTGGTCTATGAAAATATAAGGCTGACCTTCCAATTAATCCAATTTCAAAGTATGTTAAAATATATCTGAATGCCTAGTAGGAAGCTATTTTTTTTTTTTTATGAAATTAGCTGCTAAAGTCTCTGCCATGTCAAAATAAAACTTCAGTATAAGAAAGTCATAATTCAGTTACATTTATTATTACATAGCATCCACCATAAGATAATGATAATTGTTAAAGATTCAAAAAGGTAAATGCGTAATTTGAGGTTTAAAACAGGTTATGGGTTAGTTGTGGCAGCTAGAACATTCATGCTGGAGTCAGGAAAACCAAATCCAGCCTCCTGGGCAAGTCGACTTTATCTCCATTTGATTAATTCCACTAGGGGAAGAATTAGCAAATCACTTCAATCACTTCAGTACCTTTGTCAAGAAAACCCAAAACGCTCCACAGGGTCGTGAAGAGTTGGACACAACTGAATGACTGAAAAAATTATGTGAGCTGCCTTAAAAGTATACTACTGGTATATCTTGAATTATTTTTTATTTTTTTTATTTTTTTTTTTATCTTGAACAAGAATCCAAGAGAACTGTTAAGCAAAATTTGGTGTACACAGAACTTGAGAATTCCAAGAATATAAAGATGATTCCATCATATGCCATTGCACATGAGCAGGAGGAGTTCACCAGCATAAATCTTCCTTACCGCAGATGCTTGAGGGTTAGTCATTTCACACTAGGAAGCATAGAAAAGAAGTCCTTTGCTGCCACAATATGGAAATACAGTGACTATTGCTTGATTCCAAAAGAATGATTGGTGGAGCTATTTTACTTTCACTCTTCTTACTGCTTCTTCTCTCCTATCATCTTGTATTGTTTCACTAGTCTAATCCCTTGGCTATGTGACATTCTATATGATCCTACTTCAACATTACATAAACTCTCTTTCTGTGCTTATTAGTTTTAGCCAATCACTTTTTTGTATATTTTTTCTAAAACAATCCCCAAAACCACAGTCATAAAACAGTAAGACTCAAAGGAACCTTAGGTATTGTCTCTTGAATTTCCCAAATCTCAGTCATCTTTCCACCCCCACCACCAAAAATGGCGTATTATTGGACTAGCGACAGTTGGAACTAAAATCAAATTGGGACATAGGAAAGGAAACTATTGTGGCCACACCAGGACAATGACATATTATCATTCTCCTGGATGCGCAGTAAATTTCTGTGATACAAACTCATGTACTATAAAATAACCCTTATTTACTACATATACTTATACATATGTGTATATACACACACACACATGTTTACATACACAAATATACAAATATATATATATATGAATATTTTTATTTGCTTTACATTGTTACTTCATATCTGAAAGGAGAGAAGTGATTTGGACTAAAAAATATTTAAGGTCCCTTTAAAATTCTAAAATTTAAAATGATATTATAGTGGAAAGATGATGAGATTTTTGAGTCAGAGTATATATTATAAAATCCTATCTTTGCCATGTACTTACATACATAATTTAGGGCCATTAATGTCTATGAGTGGGTCTCAGTTTTCTGATTTTTAAAACACAGAAGTAGGACTAAAAGACTTGTAAGGTTTAGTAGAGTTCTAGATTTGTAGATACACAATACTGAGAAGACATTATTTTCCAATATACTATGAAAAGGTGACTTCACTCTTTCTAATCGCTGCCTTCAACCATGACACATCTTGTTTTGTAATTATAACACTTCCACCATAAAAGGAATCCTTTGGATATAGCAGTTTCAACATGATAATTATTCTTAGTGAACACTATTCTTGCCTTATTCTTAAAAGAGAGATACCAAAAGAAAAAACAACAGAAAAAGAAAAAAAAAAGAGGGCATTTAGAAGGTGAAAAAAACCCACTGATCTAATTTGTCATATAACGACAAAAAGATGTGATAAAGCATGACAGATGAAATGGATATATTTGAAATTTACAATAAAAATGATAATACATGATAAGCAAAGGCATATGATCATTTTGTTTTTCCAATGAACAATCTAGAGTTTGGAGATGTCTTTGAAAGACACTAGTATAACCTAGAAGCAAGGGATGAGGGTTCATGATGATTCAACCTCAATCCTAGCCTTTTATCCATCCATGTACCCAAGTGTATGCACATTCATGCACTCACATATTTAAGAAGCACATTATAAGGAAAGTAAACAGTAACATGTAGTAAGCACTTAATAAACTTTGATAGGATGCCTGACAAAGTTTGATAAGAACAGAAATGGCAGGTTTTCACTTTAAGCTATACCCTGAGAAAAGAGAGGTGATGGGCCAGTCCTCAAAATTTTACTTTTAGAAGATATGGGAGGAAAGAAAAAAGAAAAAAGGAAGAATTGCAACACCTGCTACAACTTGGGTATTAATGTAAAGGGTGCTGGTTTTCTATTTTATTTTAAATCTTTAGAGTTTCTCCCTGAAAACAATGTTATTTTTTTCCCCACACACATTTGAATTTGTGAAAGAATTACTTAGACAAAATAAAAGAAAAAATTTAAAAAAATATTAAAAAAAAATCCAAAAACTTTTTTTAAAGTCACAGTAAAATAAAAATGAGCTTTAAAATTGTAACTTTTAGGTCCAGTCCCATAAGACAGAGCTAATCTTTTAAAGAATAAGGCTAAAAGCATTGTACAGTAAGAAACTTTCAGATATAACTAATAAACATCCCACCAACTGTTTTAAGTTCCAAAAGCATGTTTCTAAAGCCTAAGTAATTCTTTCACAAATTCAAATGTGTGAGGGGAAAAAATAACATTGTTTTCAGGGAGAAACTCTAAAGATTTAAAATAAAATAGAAAAATTAGAAGAACAACTTCTTTAAGAAGAAATAATATAAAAATATGAAAGCTAGCTTCCTCTTCTTCTGACATGGAGGGTATGTCACTGATTCTTCATGTATTTCTTGGTTTTCTGTGTTCTTATTGTGTTAATTTACATTTTTCTAGGTCTCTGTCTGACTCTCTTGTACTTGGTTGATTTGTTTCTCCTCTTTTGTCCTGGTTTGAACTCTAATTTGACTATGCTAAGAACTGAAATACATGGAGAAAATATCCAGTTGATGTAGAAATGACTCAGCAGAATATATTATTTTGCTTTGTCTTATTTTAAAGAGTTTATTTTTCCCTCTTACTAAAAATGTTAGAGACCAAAGGTAGGCTGGTGGGGACAATTAAACAGTGGTACACTAACTAGTCTGCCAAAGGGAATTTCAGACTGTGGGTTATATTGCTTTTAATACAATGCATTTGGGATCTCCTTTTCTAATTGATTTGATATTTCAGTAAGTAATCCAACGTACTTTGCAGGTGTTTGAAAAAGCTTTTTGGGTCTGCCAGATCTGCCAATACTACTTAACAACTTAGAGTTCAGTCTATCTACAAAACTGACAAGAATTTCTATAGGCAGAATTTCCATAAGATAAGGATGTGTTGGAGTTATCCTGACAAAAGAGTATTAATATCTAGTTGACAGCCAGGAATACTACTACATGTTATAATGATATTAACTGAACCAGTACACTATCTGCATATGAAAAGCCAGATTAGAAAAGTGATACCTTTGGGAATGATTATTTATAACACAACAATATAAGAAACCAAAAAATAAGTCATATAATTCCTGAAATAACAAATTTTCTAATGAATTTTAAAAAAAAAACTGATTTAACAAAATATGACTGACATAAGACCATTTTGTACAAATTCATCTAGAGATGGCAGTAGGTTAAGGGGTTATACCTTTTTTGTGTGTTATAGAATTTTATATCCAAGGACCCCTTCTCATATAAATCCCATATCTTCATAAAATTATATGAAGAAACTTATAAAAATCCAAACTATGTTTAAACTCAAATATAAAATCTGATAAATTATATTTATAAATTAAACATATTAACATTTTAGATGTTCACTTAAACAGGTGACTTTGATGACTCTATAAATGTTAATAGCATAGTATAAGCTTTCCTCAGAACTTTTAGTGAATATGAAGAATGCAAATACTAAAAAGCAAGAGTCAATTAGGTTCTAGTTATAGGTTCTGCTACTTAGGATATTTATGTCCTTGAAAAATGAAACAAACAAATCATGGCTAGTCTAACTCTCTCAGAGTATTTTTCTCCTCACTGTAAAGCAAAAACATATCTAGTTCCTTGAGAAAGAGGACTGAATTCAATGATGGGATCCTACTATCTGAAAGTTGAAAGGGACTTTACTGGAGCTGACCTAGACTAATGATCTTAAAATTTTTCTGATGACTCATCCTTAAGAACAGATTTTTTTGAGCATCTACCCATAATACATAAATATTAATGTATGTACTGCTATATTATGTGTATATATGTAAATAAGGCAGAAAGCTTAAGTTTTTAAAATGTTAGGTAAAAAATCTTTTTGCTGATTAGTAGCACAAAAACTCCTTACTCTTCCTAAAATATCAGTACCACTAGTATATGTTTTTTTACATTTTTTATTCTCCCAGAGAATGGGCGTGGGATAATGCAAGGGCTTCTGGGAAGAACCACTTCAGCCAACGAGCTTGCTCCTTTTATCAAGTCAACCTGAGTTCTCACCTTGTCACTGTCCAGACAACCTGAGTTCTCACTTAGTAATCCTAACATCTCCCCCTTACTTTTGATTTAGAACATAGGACAGTCATGACCTTGAAACATAAATCCATCAATATGGGAAGTATTACAGATAATTACATAAATGACCTTGAAACATAAATCCATCAATATGGGAAGTATTACAGATAATTACATAAATTACATAAGCACATAGTAACATAACACATGCTAGAAGTATATAACATAATCATAAATTGAAAATTTATAAATGTCCATAAGTCCATTGTCCATTAGTCTCATCTTGTGTGAGGAAGTCCAATGATTCCTGCTGGTTTTAAAGTTCTTTAACAGTCTTTTTATTAGCCATGCTCTTTTGGTGTAAGATGTTTCTTAGATCTTCTCCTTTATTTTGAGATCTTTCTCTTTTTCTGTCTCTCTCTGATGGACAACATAGCACTCATAGATGGTTTCCAAGATGATTGAGAAGAATACTCATATTCCAAAGAAATTCTCACATTTGAGAAAGCAGTGGACAAGAAATCTTTAACAGCAGAATACAATTAGATAGAATTGTTCTTGCTTCTACAAAGAAAAGGCTTCATCTCTAATGTTACCAATCATCAATTCTCCCTTACAATCTGATTTCAAGAAGCAGTGATTGGCTGTATACATGGACAGTCTTTATGAACTCAAGATTCGTCTTTCGGGCAGCTCAGCCCTGGCATATAGTCAGTGATTTTAACGCACTATGACTGTGCTCTAAATTTGGATAGAAGGCCTGTATGAGGAATTTTCTTATAATAAACCTAAGGATGACACATTTGATAACCCTAAGAAATGAATCAGTTTGTTCACTTCAGGGGTTTATGCCCTTATTTAGAGTGAGACTTTGAAAGGAGCATTATCTTACAGTATTTAAGATGAAGGAAATTGTTTTAACAAATCTCTTAATTTTTCATAATTAGAGTTAAAAAACACAATAAGCTACAAAACACAATTTACTCAAAAATATCTTATGATGGGGGTTACACTTGTGACTTTGTACAAAAAAAAAAAAAAAAAAAAAAAAAAGAAAGAAAGAAATGGATTCAATCCAATTTAGAGCCTCGATCCATTACTTGGACTTTATTCTACATGTGAAAATTCATATATTAATAGCATCTTGAATCATGAAGTAAGTCAGAGCAGTTGCATAATACACTGACAATATAAAGGACACGTAGAACAAAATCAAACCCAGTATTAAAACCACTTTAAAATAAAAGGAGAAAAAGATGCATGCATAGAGGCTTTCTTTAAAAATCCCCACAAATTAACATAAAAAAAAATTTTAGCTCCTAAAAATTACATACCCAATCAGAACATGACTATGTATATGATTGCTGGAATAGGTAATGTTTTTCAACTACCTAAGATTTGTGTGCACCTGCATCTTAAAATAAAATATGATAAACCGTTGGAAATCTACTTTCAACCATGGCAATCTATTTTCTGAACCTTTGGTCCAACTTTTTTTCCCTTGTGCATAACTGCATCTTTCATCTATGCTAAAACTCTGATTTTGAGAAGAAATTTAGGCCTGAAAAACGAGTAAATACTAGTGGTGATATCCAAAGGTAAATGGTTTAATTCATTTATAAATGGCTGAGGAAGTATCTAGAAAACATTATGAGCAAACTTCAGGTGCCATGTGTGCAGGTGTAACAATGGAAGCTCTCAATTCTAATGTCTTGACACCAGTACTTTCCATTTTGATTTATTCACTTACTTTTTAGCTAATGATGATGCCAAGGGAAAAAACTTCAAATTACTGCTATGCCCTAAGATCCTCATCAGTGTCTAGAACAGCCCTTGGCACACAGTTGTCACTTAATGATTTTTAAATCAAATTACATATGTTAATAAAAATTTTCATTATGATTTCTAATTAAATTGAATTACATAATGTTACTACATTTCACCTACCTACCACTGGTAGGACAGCTTGCTTGCCAGACTGAAGTCTGTGGCCAAAGAAAGATGTTCTCCCTGTGTGAAGCGAGCTGGCCCAAACGGGATAGAATTCACAACTTGGGTTTTGTTGTCACTATCATCCAATCAAATGAGCCAACTGGCCCCCCAACAAGCCTTCCAGTAAATGTGTAAACATTTTCCACAATGATATGCACCTGTGTTTAAATGTCCTAACTAATTTAGAAGGCCCAGCATTAGGTCTCAGAGAAAATGCAGGCAGAAGAATCCCTAAGGGAAAAGATGAAACAGAAAAATCAAGAGACATTCATTAAAACCTACACTTTATTAGGCAATTCAATAAAGTAGTAGGTACTTTATTGACCTACTATTCACAATACTAGATATTGAGAATATAGAGGAAACAAATAAAACAACAACAAAGCAAAGAGTCCCTGCGCTTAAGAAGCTTACTTTTTACTGATGATAACTGCAAAAGTTAACATAACTAAACAATTTGTTCCAGCGGCCATGGCAAAGGCTCCATGTGGAGCTTGATCAGACATCAAAGACACAAGGTCACCCAATGCTCCTGGGCCAGTGTCCTGCTACTGGACTTCAATAACTCTAGAAAACAGAATGAAGCTAATGGCTTTGTGCAATTTTGCCTCTCTTCAATCCCATTCCTGCACTAGTTAAGACATCATTCTCACAGCGTCACTGGTCATTTTTGAAAATGAAAGATGAACAATACTTGGGGCAGTACCGAAAGGTTTTCTCTAGTAGCATGAGAAAGTGACCTCCAAGGAAACTAGGGTTTTTAAGAATCTGAAAGAGGAGAGGAAGGAAAGCCTTCTAACTATAGGGAAGAAGAGCCTGGTCCCAGAGACAGGAGATGGAACTGTCACGGTTGAAGGAAAATAAGGGAAAATATACAGAAATAGTCTGAAGATATCTGCAGTGTTCAATATCCATCTTTTCCCTCTGAAAAGTGGATGGAAGATGTCCTCTCTTGTTTCATGGTTGAAAGTAATTTTCATCCTTTAGTTTTCACTGTTTGGTGGTTTTTTTCATTTATATTGTTGTAGCCACTTAGTATACCGTTTTGCTGATTTTCCTTACTTCACACTGAATCAGTTTAAATGTTGTTTCCATTATTTTCTGTATTCATCATGTTCATCATTTCTTATAGTGCAGTAATTTTCCATTACATTCACAACAACAATTTGTTTAAGTTTCCATATGTATTAATTATCTCCTGGAGAATTTTATTCTTGAGGAGTTTCTATCTCTTTGTTTCTTACTTCTCCTGCCAGCCTTTCTGTAACACTTTTGAAACTGTTTTAGAAAAATTTAGGTTACATTTCAGTTTGACTTTTCTTTTTTCTAAGTCTAATAGGGAATAGTCACATCCATACTACTAAGGCTCCAATCATTTCTTATTCCACTAACTATTGGTTAGAAATCAGGACGAATTTAAAAACAATATTGCTGCTATTGTATAAAATGTTGTCTTAAATTCGCTCATTTCACTTGTCATAATCCCATGCAAATCTTTCCATCTCTTTCTAAAATCACTGAGCTCATCATTTCTTATGGCACAGTAGTATTCCATCACAATCATCTACCACAACATGTTCAGCTACTTCCAAATCCTGTGATACTTCCTACATCTATTGAAAAATAAAATTATCATTAAAGTAAAGCAAAAATGTATTACTATTTTACTTTTTGATAAATATAGAAAGAGGCAGAAAATTTCCAGACATTAATGATTTCAGCGCTCCATCATCTCAAATTTCAAAATCTCAAAAGTCTTGTCTTCTACCCTCAAGCTCCCTATATAACTCTTCTCTTTTTTGGTTGGTTTGCAATATACTTCATGAAAACATGCTTTTCCTTTCTCCCTTCTATTGTAAATTTACATATTTTCCACCATGATTTCAACCCTGGTTCCTGGATATCCTACAACTCTCCATTTATATTTTGTTTTTTAAATTTCATATTAAAAAACATCCTTCTTGCTTCTGCCCTATTCTTTGTCTTTACTCTCCAAAACGTATATTAGGGTTACTGTACTTTTGCTCAGGGTCTTTTGTCTAATAGAAGTCAATCTGTGGACTCATTAGTAGACAAGTAGCATATCTGCTGCTAATAAATATTTTCTTGCTCATAGATCTGCCTCAGTTTACTCCTTTGTTAAATTTTAATCATGACACTATGTTTTAGCCAACTATTCACTTCACTCAAAAGCCTGCTCAAAAACTGTACATTCCAATTTATCACTTAATATATCTTCAATCTGTTCATTGCATTTGAATTATTTTTTAAAGATTGACAATCCACATAATTATTGGGAAGTAACACCCAATCTACATGCAGTCAAGTGCTTAATTTCTGCTAAATCTTTGAAAATGTAGGTTAGCATAACTATTAAATCTGAATGCAAAGTGGTCATTTGAAAGCATCCTCATATTCACACTCATATATATAGTCATACTATTTTGCCAACAAACATGGAGATTCACTCTTCATTGAACTGCTTTATCTTCTGGAAGGTGGTAAAGTTTCTCCAATAGCAAATATGGTGGAAATTGAATTGCATTTAATCAGCTTACACAAAAATATAAATGAATGTGTTCATGTCAAGGGTTAGACCACAAATATGTTAGTAATGAGTTGTATTTAAAATCAAAGTCTATCCATTCCACTGCCTGTAATTCTTTCAACTAAAAATAGCATACCAAGCAAAGATTGAGGAAACCAGAGAGAGTATATAACAAATCATTAATGGATGAACTATTTATCCTCTAAAAGATATATGAGTGCATAACTCAAAAGTAATTAAGTCAAAGTAAATTATACTGGACTTTCATCAGCAGTGGTATAAAAATGTCACATCTTTAAACAGTAAAGTATGTATTTCATTTACATGTATTCATTTTTAATTCATTTTAACTGCATTAATAACATCTCAAACTTCCATCTGGACTTCTAATTTAGGGAATCATAGAAACCTGGAATTGGAACAGACCTTAGAGGTCATCCGGTCCAACCTCCAACCCAGCACAGAAAGTCATGTACAATTAGGGAATAATATTTAAAAGCATCAGTGCCTGATAACACTTATGTTTTGTGAAGTTAAGACAAGAAAAGAAAACCTAACTGGCCTCTTTTTATTATTGATAGCTGAAAAATGGAAGAGAGTAAAGAAGTAAGAAAGATCAGTTTTCCACAATACTCAAAATCACTCTATTGATGATGTTTTTGAGAGAACTGGTTTCCTCACAGTAGACAAAGGAGAGTACTGAGAGGTCGTAAGAAAAGGCCAGAATACTAATATAGATATATATGAAATTATGAATAATCTTAAAGTCAACATACCTCTCCTGCTCTCCTTCAGTAACATGATACAAGTGGTTAGCACCTCCATCAGCACAGGCTTTCAGAAGAGCTTAAAATAAAGAAAACATTTCAACATCAGAACATTAAAAATAATCTTCACATATACACACATTCTCCAACTACCTTGGTTCCAATTGCATCCAACCAAGTGATATTAAAAAAAAAAAAAATAAAATAAAATAAAAAAAAAAAAAATCATAGCTTACAATTTTCTCTAGCTGATGTCCTGGATTTTCGTTGTATTTTCTCTCTTCATTAAGAGCAGAGTTCCTTAAACTTTTTTTACTTGCAATCCCTTTTCACTTGAGAAATTTTTATGTGACCCAAGTTATATGAAAGAGGTATGATTTATTGAAAATCATAATTTCACAACTTCCATATTAAGTTCTAATATAGGGGTGTGAACCACAGTTTAACTGATGATATAATATTAACAACAGGCTTCCCACCCAAATATGATGGCAAACCATATTTTTTGGGGGGAGACAGGATGAAACAATGTCATTCTCTGGAGGAAACCTAAAAGTAATTCTTGGAAAGGGAACAAATTTGCAAACTGCATAAGTCATCTCAAAAAATGCCAACTTCAAAAGGGAATTTGTAAATGTAGTTGATAAAATTTTGGTATGTCCCTAATCTCAAAGTGTTTAAGGGATGCCACTTAAATTGCATACCACCTAGAATTTCTCTGATAAAGGCATTGATATGAGTTGTTCATGCCTGGAATGTAATCCCTCATTCCATCTGTCTCTAAAAATTCCTGATACCTTTAAAGATTAGTTAATAGCCACCTCCTACATAAGATCTATCTTGATCTCTTCTCCAGGGGTTACCATCCTTATCCACCTATCCTCCAATAACCATCTCTCCATTCAATTAGTTTAAGTAACCTGCAGATAGCTGGGTATAGTGAAAAGTAGTGAGGAAAAGTAAAGGAGATGAGGGGAGGCAGAGGTAAGCCCTGGAAAGTAGTTGTGTTCATTCCAGTCATTAAATCGATTCACCAAAGTAAATTAACCAAGCAGCATTCTAAACTTTGAAATGCTATTTATTAGAATGCCCAATAGGGCATCAGCATTTCTGGAAAATGATAATCCCCTGATGAAAGTGATTTAGGAAAAAAAAAAAAAACACATTCCTGAACCTATATAACTGAAGACTAGACTCTGAACTATAGTGGCTCCTCTCTCCTTTCCCTGTCCCCCAAATCTAAGTATATCATTAGCCTGTGACTAAAATACTCAAAGAGCTGACCTCTCTTTAGCTATCTAATTACACGATTTATAATCTAGCGAAGTTAAGAAACAATTAGGACACAATACAAAATAGAATATAATTAATTATATGTTACATTGTGTGCTACAAACTACAAGTGCTACAAGATACCAGAAAGCATGGAAAGCAATTGTACTAGCTGAAGAAGGTGGAATCGCAGCTACACCTATTAGACTTGAATTTGGAAAGATGAAAGAAAAAATGAGGGCATGTGAACCAAGAAAGTTAAAAAAAAATTTTTTTTAAATGTCTTTCATAAGTGAGTATGTTATATAAAAGAGTATGTTGTCTAGAACAAAGATTGCATAGTGAGAAGGAAATAAAGTTAATCACATAACTAAGCAGAGGAATTAATGGTTTCAAACAGGGTTTAAGGAAACTTTGCTAATGAATATGGAAATGCAGGGCTTCAGAAACCAAAACTGGCAGTGAGAATTTTTTTGAATTCTCACCTCTTCTTTTAAGTAACCTGATATGTATTACTGGGCGAAAAAGCAGAAGATAGGCCTAGCTGTGCAATCATTAGGTGTGTAGATAGAGATTAGATCTAAAAGTGCACTGGCACAGGGATCTTTCAGGTGGGTAAATTCCTTCTCCCAAAGCAGGTTGGAACTTTTGCTTCAATTTACATGCTCGCTAAGTTACCAAGAATTTCTTTAGTTGTGTCCAACTCTTTGGGACCCTATTTGAGGTTTTCTTGATTAAGATTTGGAGGAGTTTGCTACTCCTTCTTGAGCTCACTTTATAGAGGAGCATACTGAGACAAACAGGGTTAAGTGACTTACCTAGTCTCACAAAGGTATGAATTTGAACCCAGGAAGAGTTCTTCCTGACTCCCAGACCAGGCACTCTATGTACTGCATCACTTAGCTGCTGAAACATTAAGTGATTTTTTTGACACCACAACCCGTATGTGTCAGAGATGGTGTGTTAATCAGGTCTTTCTGGCTCTGAGGACAGTTCTCTATAGCTACTACAGCAAGAAAATTCTCCTGTGCAATTATCAACATGGCCTAATGTCTATGCTGTAATCCACAACATAGACAAGGATTCAGGGCAACTGCATTTGAATCTGGGCTCAGCCACCTGCTAGCAATATGACCTCAGTTTCCTCATCTATAAAATGAGAACTTTTAGAGAGGGGTAGGTTTAAAAGTCTAAAAGAATTTTGGACTTTCTCTACTTCTTGGACATAAAACATGACTGCCATCGACAGGAAAAAACTGTAGGCTTTTACTTCATTGAGATTAAGAAGATAAAAAAAAAAAAAAGTTCCTGCAACTCCCTTCTACTTTCCAAACTTTCCCAGATCATCCATTATTCCCTCCTTTTTCTTTTATATAACCAATGGAAAAGATATCACTATTGTTTAACAGATAAAACCAATTTATAGTTCTCACCTCTCCTCACTCCTTCTGAACTTGGCTCTAGTAGTCAGTCATTTTCTGTCTCACATCGCTAACCAACTCCTATTGGTTTCTCCACATCTACCTATAAAAACACCCATACTATCCTATTTCTTAAAAAGAAATGAGCCTATACAGCTGCTCTTTTCCTTATCTGATCCTTACAAACTTCTTGAAAAAGATATTCTCATTCTTCATTGTAGCAAAAAACTAGAAACAAAGTGGTTACACTTGGAAAATAGTGAGAAATTTGGCTATTTCCCAAACAATTTATGATACACAAATGAAAGAGATTACTGAGCCATAAAAAAATGATAAATGATATTTAGAGAAAGCTGGGAAATTTTTTTTTGAAATGATTGAGTATAAAGCAAACAAAACAAGGACAATTTATATAAAGACCAAAGTAAAGTAAATGAAAGCAAATGAGAGACCAATAATAACTTCAGAAGATTCATGGTTCTGTGGGGAAAAAATAGGAACCATAATTATTTTGCTATTTCTTGACTGATGGATAATGTATAAATTCCCCAATTCCTGACAATATAATATTAGAAAGTCTCCAACACCTTTGTAAGGACATAAAGTGGGAAGTCTCACCAACTACTGTGACAACAACTTTGCTATTCTTGGAAAGAAAGACCCTGCAGTTCTGTCTAAAAGGTCTTCTTTTCACAATTCTATAGTCTTTTCTTTTTCTCTTCTTCCTTTCAATAAATGATGTTTTCTTATTCTGATAATAAATTATGTAACTCACATTTCAAAAACTTGCCCTTTTTTTTTTTGACTGATCCCCCTTGTTGTCTACTCCTCTTTCCCAATAAATGCTTTATTTTTCTAGGCTAAATTGCACCAGAAAGCTGCTGATGTGCTGTGTGCTTTAAGCCTGTCTGAAAGGTTATATAAACCTGTTATATAAAAGGTTATATAAACTCTGTATGCCAGTATTATGAATTGTCTAGCAATAACAGTAGATTCCTTAGCTCACTAATCAAACTTTTTATTTTCAGATTGGCATCCTATCCTTGACCTACAGTCATCCAATGACCGTTATACTGTCCAAAGAGGACCTAATAAGGTAATATTTGTAAAGCACTGAGCACAGAGGCAGGGACATAATAAGTAGTTACTAAATAAAAGGTTGTTTCCTTCCACATACACATCCTCTCCCCAACTCAGGACTATGCTCTACAATCAATGGTGTCAAACAAACAGAAATCAGAGTCACTAATCCATACCTAAGAATCCCTATAGGCAGCATATTGACCTAATTTAAAAAGTTAATGTTATCTGTGTTTTTTTATACTTTTATTTATTTTATGAATGTTTCCCATTACATTTAAATTACATTAAATCTTGGAGTTTGGGCCACAGGTGACATCATTGTGTTTGACATCTCTGTAGGCCCACAAACACCTGGGAAATCCTTTGTCAGCTTTAAAGCCTCAAAAGAAAGGGCTTGAGTGGATTTCCTATAAGATCTCCTCCAGCTCTAAAGTTATGATATGATATAGCAGATGAAATAGCCTCTTTATTTTCCTGATAGAAGAAATGCCCAGGGCCAATAAAGACTACTAGTCTTTTCATGAATGACTTCACGAATTCTCAAACAGGATCACAGCTTAATGAGAATCAATGCCCTAGGAATCAGGAGACCATGTCTCAGCCACCAACCAGTTTAGTGGCCATAAGCAAGTCACTTCATCTGACAATGCCTCAGTTTCTGCATTTTGCAGAATCTCAGGAGCAATCTCATGCTCCTAAGTAGCTGTACCATCGAATGATTCTAATTCAGAGGATCATAGATTTATACTGGAACAGACATTAGAGTCCCTTCAATTCCAAATCTTTCATTTTACATATGAGGATACTGAGGCATAAAATAGTTTAGTAAATTGGCAAGGGTTGCAGAGTAAATTTCTGAGATAGGATTTAGTCCCAGAAATTTCTGGCTAAATGTCCAGCTCTATCCACTACCCTAATCTGGTAACACTTTTAAATAATATACTGAAGGGAGTGGTTTTTTTTGTTTGTTTGTTTGTTTTAAGAGCCACACAGAATTGCAATCAATAAATGAGCAACTAGTCTATGTCCCAGAGAATCCTGATTAGTCTCTCAGGGAGTATCAAGTAAGCCTGAGCTACTCAAAATACAAAAAAGCTCATTTATAAAAGGTCTCCTGTCAAATCAACTTAACTCCCTGGGTTTAAGTTAACTTCCCTTGGGTATCAAACACTCTAATTGTGGTTTCATGGCTAGCATTTTGCTGGCCTCAGAACCCTGTCACATCTGAATAATATATTAAAGGCAAATTCCCTGATGATAAACTCTACCACACTGTCTTTACTAGTTTTGCCTGCCCTATGAATTAAGTAACCTACATCTTCCTAAGCCACATTCAGGACATATCCAAGTCCAGGACAAAGCAGCAGTTGGTGATAGAGGTTGAAGCAAAAGCCAAAACTTTTCTAATTTACCAAAGTGTGTGTGTGTGTACATGTGTGCACATGCTCAACACACTCACACATAAGAACACACATAGTATATCTGTGTTTCTCTGGTTTTGTTACTGTGAATGAATTAAGGTTAGGTGACAATTGAGATGCTGTGGTATGTTTCTGCTACTACTTAGAAGGAATGTTTTCTCTGTGCAATGAAAATTAAATGTAAAACTTCCAGTTGTATCTACAAAAAGCTTAAGATAATTGGTAAGAGGAAAAGACCTTAACATCTGAAAAAAAAAAAAAAAGATGTAACTGGCTACCCTATAATGAAATGAAAACTTCTATACTTTTACAGAAAGTTCCCCTACCCCTTCCTCTAGACAGCAAGTAATCCAATAAATGTTAAATGTGTGCAATTTTTCTATACCTATTTTCACAAATATCATGACAACCATTCTGGAGGACAAAATGGAATGAAATGAGTAGGACCAGGAGAACATTATACATGGCAGCAGCAAGACTATATGATGATCAATTCTGAAAGACATGGCTCTTCAACAATGAGATGATTCAGGCCAGTTCCGATGGCTCTCTTCATCATAAGACCAATGGAATTAGCCTGAACCCAGGTCTATGTCAGAAGTGTGCTACTTATATAGATGAGAAGAAAGGCAACACTACTTTAAAAAAAAAAAAAAAAAAAAGTCTCCAAAAACCACGTGGTATGTAAAGTATAAATACCCTGCCTGTCAGAGCTGAGCCAAATTCCAAGAAACCAATGGTGACAGTACACTATCATAGGACAAGACACTTGCCTTGTTATACCTGGGGCTTTTCTGATAGCATCTAAGAATCTTTCCTTGTCTACATTGTTGGGAATCAGTTTATCTCCTTTTGAACCAAAGCCTGCATGTGCTTTTATATTTCTAGAAGGGCACAGACATCCCCACTAATCTGTGTTCATCTTTGCCAAGAAGGAATTGAAGACTGGCTTGGACGGATAAAAAGACCAAAGATATTGATTTGATCTGGTTGCAAAATGTATTAACCAAGTTCCCATATGCTTCCCAAAGCATTGCTAGGGAAGAACATCAATCCTATAAACCTACTTGCTAAAAAAGATGAAGAACAAGGCTAGCATCATCCTCAACTTACAGGAGTTTTCAAGTTCACACTACTGCTAAGTGGCAGAGAGAGGCGTTACTCCCGGATCATCTGTTTATTACTAGGCAAATGTTCTTTCCCAGAGGCTATGCCAACAAAAAGCAATTATCTAAGATAATCAATTTAGAAAAAGTTTAGAAAAATTGGTTGAAAGAGGTAGTTTTCTCAGTGGGAGCCTATACTGATGAAATCGGAGGTATATCCAAAAATTAATCTCTAAGTCTGGATAACACAAATCACTGTCATTTCCTCTAAGGTGCTATTTTTATCATAATGTAGTTTAAAGTATGTCAAGCAAATAGTCTTTAAAATGTTATGTGGGATACAGCAAGAGGCGTAGTTTTTTAAGGACTATTAAATTTTGAAAAATGACTACTGTGCATGCAGCATAAAAATGTTGGTGGCATACCTAATTTTAAAAATGAGTAAAAATACTTTTCTGGTCATGGAACTGAGCACAACAGGAGGGACAATTGCAGAGGGTACTTTCATGCTGAATTCGTAGATATTTTGGATATACTTTCATGCATCAGCCTCAAGGGCCCATTCACTCTGTCATCATTTCAACTGCCCCAGACTTTAATGAACAGCAGTTACTGTGACTGTTATCCTTCTTTTTTTGTTATCATTTACTTAAACAGTAAAAATCTTGCAGTCTTTTCAAAACGATATAACTTCCATGGTCAAGCAGTTATTTTATAAATATCATATTGATAAATAGCTTTAAGACAAACAGCAAAAATAGATTTTAAAAAATAGATATTTTCATACCTTTTAGTGTCATGTAGCAATATGTTGAAAATAGCTTTAGTGTTTATCATGACTTGAAAATTTGGTAAAATCTTAATGGTGCTTCCAGTTAATGATCAACTTCTATCTTTTGCTGGAATCAGTTCACTTTTTGTGGGGTGACATTTTCTAGGGCTAGATGTTTTTTTTTTAGGTATATAAACCAAATTGCTTCTATTATTGTTACAGATATTGAACTGCAGAGAATAAAAACATCCATGAACATTTCCTAGGGTCTCTCAAGGGTATTTTCTTTTTAATGTCATTTGCTTTTCATCTAAGAATCATAGCCGATTGGTGTTTTTCCCTTTTATTATAATGACTGAGGTAAAAAACTTATGTGCTCAAGAAACATAAAAAACAGGAATATGTAGAGCTCATGAAACTCATACAAGTAAATTAAGCAAGCTGGCTTCTGAGTTAAAAGTAACAGCTGACATATTGCTGCCAACTGATTTCATCAGATGCTATAGTAAGATCTAAAATATGATGATCCTAACTATTATTGACTTAAGGTGAATTCTCAGAGTCTCAAATGACTGAATCTATATTAAATCTGGCCACTTCTCTGTGGAATATCATTCTAATGGTATATGTGAGAAAGTACAGGAAATAGTCAGAGTTTGCTTGCTAACCTTTATTGCAGTATAAAATCCGGACTGGTATTTCAAGGGGAGTGGAAACTAATTATGAATATAATTATCTTTGGAACTGAATTTTATCTTTAGCTACACAATTAACTCACTTCTCAAAAAAATAACTCATTCTCAAAAAGTGTTCTTGAGTATAATCAATTCATCAATAAGCGGTTTTTTTTTAAATTATAGCTTTTTATATACAAAATATATGCATGGGTAATTTTTCAACATTGACCCTTGCAAAAACTTATGTTTCAACTTTTCCCCTCTTTCCCTCCACTCCCTCCCCTACATGGCAGGTAGTGCCATATATGTTAAATATGTTAAAGTATATATATATATATACACACAAACATATATACACACACACACACACACACACACACACACACATTTATACAGTTATCTTGTTGCACAAGAAAGATAGGATTTTGAAAGAAGACAAAAATAACCTGAGAAGAAAAAAAAACAAAAATACAAGCAAACAATAACAGAAAGAGTGGAAATATTATGTTGTGGTTCATACTCATTTCCCAGTGTTCTTTCTCTGGGTATAGCTGGTTCTGTTCATTACAGATCAATTGAAACGGATTTGGATCCACTTGATTTGGAGAGCCACTTGTCCATCAGAATTGTAGTATTGTTGTTGAAGTGTATAATGACCTCCTGGTTCTGCTCATTTCACTTTGCATCAGTTCATGTAAGTCTCTTCATTTCTGCTGGTCATTTCTTATAGAACAATAATATTCCATAATAGTCATATACCACAGTTTATTCAGCCATTCTCCAATTGATGGGAATCCCTTCAATTTCCAGTTTCTGGCCACTACAAAGAGGGCTGCCGCAAACATTTTTGCACAGACAGGTTCCTTTCCCTTCTTTAAGATCTCTTTGGGATAAGCCCTGTAGTAATACTACTGGGTCAAAAGTTATGCACAGTTTGATAGTTTTTTGAGCATAGTTCCAAATTGCTCTCCAGAATGGCTGGATGTATTCATAATTCCACCAACAAGGAATCCCATTTTCTCACATCCCCACCAACATTCAGCATTATCTTTTCCTGTCATCTTAACCAATTTGAGATGTGTGTAGTGGTATCTCAGGGTTGTCTTAACTTGCATTTCTCTGATCAACAATGATTTGGAACACCTTTTCATATGACTATAGTTTCAATTTCTTCATTTGAAAATTGTCTGTTCATATCGTTTGACCATTTATTAACTGGAGAATGGCTTGATTTTTTTTTATAAATTAGAGTCAATTCTCTATATCACTAAGCTTTGATTAAAAGCCTACTATGTTCCAGGTAGTACTAGGCATTGATAAAAATCAAATAGATTCTGTCTTTAAAGACTTTACATTCAAGAACAGAAAGAATAAGGAGTCAGGCTTGTAGTTCTAATGACCTACATTTCATAGCTGTATAATTATAAGCCAGTCACTTAAACTCTGATCCTCACCTCTGTAAAAGAAGCAAGTTGGATTTAATGGCCTCAAAGGTCCTTGACAGTTCCAAATCTATAATGTCTTGCATCTTACAATTCAATTTAATAAACATCTATTAAGCACCAGATGTGCCAGATAGGCAGCTCAGTGACACAATGGATAGGGCAGTTGACTTGAAATCAGGAACACTCATGCTCACTGCTTCAAATCTAGCTTCCGACACTTACTAGCAGTGTGACCTTGTAGCATGCTGTTTGATTCCATTCCTCATCTGTAAAATGAGCTGCAAAAGAAAATGACTAAAAACTCTAGTATCTTTCTTTTCCAAGAATACTCCAGATTGGGTCATGAAGAGTCAGACAAGATTGAAATGACTCAACAACAAACCCTAACCCTAAATTTACAGTGTGTAAACTTCTTTTTTCTTTGATATCTCCAGTGCTTAGTATTTGGCATATTTGTTGGTAAGTTTTGTCTCCTAAGGAGGATGAAGCTCCTCTCTGAATTTGTTTGATATTCCTATTTTTATCTAATTAATTACATTTTGAACTCCTTACTATGGCAGTTTCTTTAGTGTTTTAAGGAACTATTTTGAGAATTTGAGAATTATGAGAATTTACAGTGTGTAAACTTCTTTTTTCTTTGATATCTCCAGTGCCAAACACTAACCAAGATCCTTTGATCCTAGATATATCTCTGTTCAGTCCATTGCTGGCCCAAGTCTTTTTGCCTTGGCTCCTGATAAACTCACTATTTCTCTTTCTAGCTCCAAATTGCTGCTGTTCTTAGTCCAAGTCAAAATTCTCTTCCCAAATATCCAAGAAGCAATATATCACCTGGTTCCCAGTCTCCATTGCCAATCTAGGCTTAGCTAACAGCTGAGCTCCTTTGGCTACTCAAGCTCTGTGTCTCTCCTGGCTGGCCTTCTGTTTACTTATTAGAAATTTACCCTCATCAAGTAAGCTATTGTCAGCATACATAGCCATACATCAGGCTATGTGAACACACACTTTACTACAGCATAATTATAATCATTAAAAAACGCTTTGCTTTACAAGCTGAGTGCTTTGTAGTACTTTCCCATAAATATTTCATTTTACAATCCCACGAGATAGACAGAGCAAGAGTTATTATTCCCATTTCAGAGTTAATGAAATGAGACAGAAATGGAAACTGAGTCCAGAATTCCCCCCAGCATATCATGCCCCAAAACTCAAAACAGTAAATCAGTCAGTCATATCTTAACAACAGCACCAATCATTCAATCATAACCAGTGACATATGAATCAAATAAAATTTTCCATCTAATAAATCCCTTGGTATCTTTCTGGGTAAGATGAGGTTGACAGAATCCTATTTAAACTCTACTTTAAAATTTTACTTCAGTAAGATAACTTTAAACTACTTGTTTCCTTATTATATATAAAATTAATTTAACCCACACAATTTTCATGAACACTTCCATTATAAAGACAAGATATTCCTTTACCTTTGTTCTTATTTAATTTCAGAGAATGGATTGACCAACTTGAGTGGGTTTTTCTAAATCTATCAGGCTCATTTCTCATATAAAGTGAAGTCTTGTGGAGGCTGCTTCCTCATTATCTACTACATCTGTCCTGTGTTCTCAGTTCCCATTACTACCACTCTGGTAGAAATCTTTACCATTTCCTTAGACATTGCCTCCAAAATTGGCCACACCACTATACTCTTTCCCCACTATAATTTATCACGTACATTGTTGGACTGAATTTCCCAAATGCAGACATCTAGCCATGTCATTCTGCTGTTACTTTTCGATGGCTAAACATTTCCTACGCAGTCAAATTAAAATTCTTCAGCCAAGATTAAAGACCCACAAATTGGCACAAGCTTTCTAGGATTAGTTAATTTGGATAAACAACTATATCATATGTACTATATGTGAATTACATTTTCAGACTGCAGACTATAGATTTTCCAAGGTCATGACAACCCTATGTTCTAAATCAAAAGACAGGGGGAGATGT
Source organism: Sminthopsis crassicaudata (assembly GCF_048593235.1). Classification (NCBI taxonomy): domain Eukaryota; kingdom Metazoa; phylum Chordata; class Mammalia; order Dasyuromorphia; family Dasyuridae; genus Sminthopsis; species Sminthopsis crassicaudata. The sequence goes on along the minus strand of NC_133621.1, from coordinate 97,465,463 downwards.
TAGGTTCTTATTAAGTGCTAATGAGATAATGAGAAATTGGGTTTTTACTAAGTGCTAAGTAGGTACTTGACAATTTTCTAGTTCCGGCCTTTGCTGGTAGTTTGAGTTGTGAATTCCAGACTAGAGATGATTCCAGCAAAATTCTTTATGAATATTTAAGTAGCTAAATGGTGATTATTGTGAACAAGAATAGGTTCATAAAAAAGTTTAATTCCTTATATATTTTTGACAGGATTATTATTGCAATAAGAAGAAAAGTTTCTTTTTTTGCTTGTTTTTGTTTGGTTTAGTAAGGTATTTGACAAAATATGGAAAAATATGGACTATATGACAGTACAACTGTGTATATTTGGAAATGCTTGAACAATTATCACAGGAGAATTTGCTATGACCCTCTCTAGACTTAATAATTAATTCCCTCAGCATATTTATAGTTTATCTCCTGGTTACAAAGGGATTTTTTTCTCTTAATACTATCATATTGAAAGAGTGTTAGAGATCAGAAGTTGCCCCTGTGTTGCATAGAGAAAATTAAAAGCTGGCTTCTGTAGAAGACAGAGAAAGATCATGAGGAAGTGCTGTCTCTAGGTATATCTGATGGTAGGTCCCCAGAAATTTGTTAGTTTCATGGTATGTTTAAGTATAGATCCATAAAACTCAGTAGCTGCTAGGGATATGGAATCCCTTATAATCAAGCATACCTATGAAAATTAAAGAGACTGAAGAAAATGGAAGATTAAAAAAATTCAGTGATTCTTACTTAATCTGGGATCCATGAACTAGTATGCATGTAAATATGTATATATACACATACATACATATAGATACATACATATAGACACATGCATATGTGCAAAACTATGCATGTGTCTATTCTTGTACACACATATAGATAGGTAACTATAATTTAATATAATTGGTTTCTCAATAATCCCATATATTTTATTTTCAACATTTAAAATATTATTGTTAAAAGCAATCTGTAAACTATGGCAGATCACCAAACAAGCCCATGACACAAAAATGTTAAGAACAATTTCTATTCATAAAGGCAGGAAAGATGAGATGGTAATGGAATATGAGGACCAAGCAAATGGATGTAAAGCCAAAACATGAGAGTAAGTTTAAGTATATATCAAGAGAAAGACTGGAGTTCTGCTAGTGCTAGCAGAAATCTTACTGCAGGAAAAAAAAAAAAAGTTAGTAAAAGTATAAGCAGGAAGCAGTATCATTTCATAAAAGGTCCTTGATCATATTCAGCTGAAAGGAAGACATCGGTAGAGAAAGTAAGGAAATATTGCCATAAAGACTAATATTTCTGGCAAAGAAGTAATTTCCTAAGACATTATCAAACAAGGAGGGGTGGGAAAGCCATAACTAAACTATACATAAAGATCCTTAGAAGCCACATATTGACTCAAAAAAATCACAACTTAGCTTTATCTATGTTCCAGTGTAAATATTTCCCAATTACATTTTAATCTGGTCTATTCTAGGGAATATTATGGGCTGGTTATTTGATGTTTCTGCTCTAGGCAATTTTCTAATACTTTAAGTAATAAAAAAGGTGCTAATCTAGATTTCTAGAGGGAATTCCAATGAAATCACAAATTGAATACCTCTCCTACTTTAGTTATGTGTCCTCAGTAACAGAATCTTGTCATTCACTGGGTATCATGTGAGATGTAGCCTGTGATGGGATTCCCTGAGTTCTGCACAACTCTCATAAGTGCAACTGTCATGACACTGTTAGGTAATATTCAAGATTTCCATAATATGGACAAAACAAAATGTGAGAAAACTTTCATTTCAAGCATTTCATTTAATTGTAAACTATTTTAAATAGGGATAAGGACAATTTACTTGCCTCACAAGAGTATTGAAAGGCAGAATAAATTGCTGTTTAGAAAACCCTTTCAGAATCTAAGATGAAGTATCTTGTAGCTAGTATATTTATAGGCAATTATTAATAAGAATGAGTACATAAAGCAAAAATAATTTTTTTATCTATACACACACACACACACACACACACACACACACCACATATTTTAAAAAATTTTAGTCATCTCAGAAGCACAGAAAATGGTCTGGGTATAATGTTCCAGGGCAGAAGGAGCATTTTCAGCCTGAGCCTCAACAAGAAGAGAGGTTTTTCAAATAAAGTCAATAAAGATATATTATCATTTAGCTATGTGACAAGAATATTTGAATGGTCTCACTACAGTTTCAACTGGGAAACTGTACAAATGGGACAAATGATAGGATCACAGTACAGAAAGGTAGAAAGAGTAGTGGACATTGAATTGTCCAACTTTATAAAAATTTGGAATGAGCAACATATTAAAAAGATAGAAAAGATTTTGCTACATTGCTTCCTCCCTCATTATTGCTTGATCTAACTCTTTGTGATTCTATATGGGATTTTCTTGGCAAAGTACTGCAGGGATTTACCATTTCCTTCCCCAGCTCAGTTAACAGATGAGAAAACTAAGGCAGATAGAGCTGAGCAATATGCCCAGGGTCACATAACCAGTAAGTATCTGAGGCCAAGTTTGAACTCAGGAAAATGAATCTTCCTGACTCAATTACAAGTGCTCTATCCACTGTATCACCTAGCAGCTAGGTGTCTTATAATATATGCTAGGAGTCTTATAATATAAAAGTGGATCAATCAACTACAATTTTACAATAATATTACAATAATAATAATAACAATAATAATACAACATAATGATAACAAGTATAAAATTTCTTGATTATGAATATCTTTTGCTAAAAGCTGTGTAAAGAGCAAGGCAGGGCAGAAAGATTGGCATAGAGAAGTATAACAAGACTTTTTTTTTTAAATTTTTTTCACCTTTATTTATTCACCTTTCACATCCTTTACAGAGCCCTAGTTATATCCCAAACCCTGGAAGTTCTAAAAGATCCAAATTGCACATACGTATCATGCTAACAGTTAGCAGCATGAGAAAACAAGAAGAAGAAATGTCATATCCCATCTGTGATGGATCAACTCATTCCAAAGTAATAAAAGCTTTTGTCCAAAGAGCACAGTGCCCATTTTGTCAAGTGGGTGCCAAAGGATAAATAAAGGATAGAGGGGGAAGAATGGATGTTGGGATTTTTATTTTGTCCTGTTACACAAATGCTTGCACTTAGTTGCCAGCCCTGTCTTTAGGGAAATAGTGCACACCTGAGTTTGATTGGGAAGAAATCTCTATTAATTGTTATGCCTAATTTCTTGGCTATTCTTACCTGGGAATGGCAAAGGCACTTCCTAAATTTGGAATCACTTTTTGATAATAAAAGTAACTGAATGAATGAAAGAAAAAGAATTTATTAAGTGCTTACCATGTGTTTTCTGTTCTAAGTACTGAAAAGAGACCTGAAAAGCAACACAGATTTTAGTCTCCAGGAGCTCACATCATCTACATATCATATATATGAGGTTTCAGATCTCAATGAGAGGGAAGAGCCTCAAAGACAAAGCAGAAGGTAATATATCCTCTTTAATACCATTTCCACTGATAAAATCATAACTGTTCCTGATGCTGAAAATTTGATAGTCTCAGGGGTTGATAGAAAGGTCTTACTTTTCTGGATTTTACTCTGTAGTTATCAATACATTTGATAGTTCTGCGTGCATTGTTTTAGTAGAAAATTTTCCTTGCCAGGGGCAGCAAGGTGGCACATAAAGCATACAGTCTATAGTCAGGAAGAACTGAGTTCAAATGTGACTTCAGACACTTACAAGCTTTGTGTAAAATGAGCTATAAGAGGGAATGACAAAATACTCTAGGATTCTTGCAAAGAAAATCTCAAATGGGGTCACAAAGAGTAGACTCAAAATTCCCCATCCTAGGGAAATCACAAATCGAATCCCATCCCATCCCAAACTGCAATGTAAATGTCAATTATTATTGTGGTTCCATGTGATCTAATCACACCATCCACTTCTATTAATATGCCAAATATGTCACAGCAAGTGGCTCAATTTGAGCTTGTGATCAACTACTGCCTCAGGTCTCTTTAAAGGAGACAGCTAGACCCAGTAGACAGCATCAGGAAGACCTGAGTTCAACACCAGCCTCAGAAACTTTATTGCCTATATGACTATGGATTATGCACAAAAGAGTTATTAAATTGATTATACCTCTGACCCAGCAATAACACTAATAGACCTACTTTCAAAGATGATCAGGGAAAAAAAAGAAAGAGAATGCTCTAAAATATTTATAGCAGCAATCTTTGTGGTAGCAAAGAATTGGAAATTACAGGGATAGCCATAGATCAGGGAATGGTTAAATAAATTGTGGTGTATGGCTGTGATGGAATACTACAACTCAACAAGCTTAGAAAAACATGGACAAACTTGCACCAAATGATGAGGAGTTAAATAAACAGAACCAACAGAATGTTGTATATAGTAAGAGCAATATTAATTTAAGAACAACTTGGAGTGACTAAATCATTTTGACTTCTATAAATTTCTAAATTAATTTACATGGGTATATGAAGGAAGACGCTGCATCCAAAGGTTTTTTTTTTTTTTTTGACAAATTTAAAGTGTGCATATAATGATTTATGTGTGTGTGTGTGTGTGTGTGTGTGTGTGTGTGTGTATGTGTGTGTGTATTTGTGTCTAAATGAGTCTAAATAGGGCAAGGGGAAGGGAAGAAAAAAGGGTGGAAAAAAAGTCATAATAATTTTATTATATATTTTAAAACAATAACAAGTTGTACATAAAAGATTTATAGTTTTATATACAATTATGGTTTTTTCTATGTTTGTTTTATTTCTTAAGTGCAGAATAAAATATTTTTTAAAAAAATACTTAACTCCACTAAAACAAGTGAAAAACTTCTCTCCTATGAAAGGGGAAAAACTATGATTCTAAATATTTCAAACCATGGTAGGTCACTGTTCTTCCCTTTTCCTTTACCTCTAACAAGGCATTCTGCTACATGGAGTTACTAGACGTCTAAGATGGACACTGTAGAAGAGTCGCATTCTGTGCTTTTCTTTTGCTTATACTATCTACCTAATTTTCTAGGTTGAACTTGTTATGCCCTTCAAAATCATTATTAGAACACTTCTGTTTCTCTACATTAACTATCACGACTCTTCCATTTCCTGGTCAATCTATGCAAATCTGGCTAGAGGGCTAGAGGGTAGTTCCTTGGAAATAGTTATCTTGTCTATTTGCCCATAATCAGGAGAGATCCTTAAATTCTTGCTGCTGCTAACACTTACTCTTTAGACTAATCATTCTCACTAATCTATAGGGTGACTATGGATTAGCAAATTTGTGAAGCAAGAGACAGTTTTCAGGCATGAAGGACAGTCAATGAAAAGGCATTGAATCAAGAAATGATCAGGAAGGGAGCCAGAATCACTGGAGTGAATGGCAGGCTCACTGTATTTACTCCTTAGAAATCTGCAAATGCTGTAAATCAGAGGAATTTTTTTTTTAATTTTTGATTTCTAAATGTAAGAAAGTAATGGAGAAAAAATGATTAATGCAGAAATGTCTCTGAGGCATACAGTTTGAAATGTCTAACAGGCAGAACTGAAGCTTGGGGGGACAGAATATGGCTGGATGTATATATAGATCAATGAGTCATCAACAAAGACATGATGAAAGCTGATGAGCTTACCAAAAAAAAAGAGAGAAGAGGGTCAATGACAGAACCTTGGAGAACACTCCAAGTTAGGAGCCTGAGGAACAGGCTATAGAATACTGATCAAGTTAAAAAAAAAAAAAAATAGCAGAGAAAGTGAAAGAATAGAGTGGGTACAATTGTTCCACACCACAATTTTATTGGTGAAATTTTATTGTTCAATAAAAATAAAGATGAGAACTTGGATCTATATAATTTTGTTTTTTTAGCCTAAACCACTTTAGGCAAATCCCATCATCTCTCTGAGTTTCAATTGTTTATTTTCCCTGACAAATTTGATGGGGAGAGAGCAAGAGCATGAATTAGAGAATTGTAAAATTCTTCTAGATCCTAATAGCCTGATTGGAGACACTATGCCTGATGTAAGAGATGGCTAGCTTTGTAAAGCCAATCTGACCATCTACCTTTTCTACCCTGAACAGTCACTCTATCATAAAGGACAAAAGGAAGAGTCATTTATACTCCTCAACCTAAATAAACATCAATTTCCCATCCAAAAAAAAAAAAAAAAGCATTGCTTACACTTGTTTGGCATCTGGCAATATTGCTATTGTTGTCTGAGTGTCATGTCTGTCTCCCCAAATCTTCCCTTGGTTTAAAATTGGTTTTCAATATCTTGATGTCTTTTAACACTGCAGCCCTGGCACACCATGTCACTTGACAATGTTTCACATAAAGGGGGAGGGATCGAGGGAGGGAGAGAGGGAGAGGAGGAGAGAGAGGGTGGAAAGAAGAAAGGGGGGAGGGAGAGAATTAGACTAAATCCTTTCCTTTCAAATATGTTTATTCCAAGAGGTCTCTCTAGTCTTATGAAAAACATCTACTTTTATGCTGATTGACTGTTAAGATGGTAATTCAATTGGGGGGTGAGGGGAGGGAATGGTCTAGTTGTTTGGAACGTTTGGCTAATACATGAAGGATTTCCACAACAGTTTTGTCTCACTCCCAGAAATTCTAATTCTACACTCAGGTTCAATAGGCTTAAAAAATGAAAGCAAGAAGGAGCATCCATAGTCAGATAAGCAAAGGTTAGTCTAGGGAGTTTTCTGACTTGTCCAGGGTTATATGAGTAAATAGCAGTGAAAGTGGCTAACCAACCCAGAATTCCATTCTCCATAGCTAGTGCTCTTTGCAACTGGATAAAAATGTACTTCTAGCCCTTAGGGTATCATAGGGTGATAGAACTTCAATGTAGGAAGGTTACAGAGTACCAAGTCTAAACCTTAAAATAAAGTAGGGATAAAGTCCTTTCTAAGCAAAAAGGGCTGTTAAAGAAATTGAATCTTATCTAATTCCTGACAATAGGAGGTATACAAGACATCAAAATTGAAAAGAATATCAGGTCAATGGGAGCAGCCTAAAGTAAAGATCATATCATCTCTATTTGATATATGGGAGTAATATCCAGTTTGTCTGTTTTTTTAATCAAATAGGAGATCCCTCTTTATGTCACTCAAACAAATATTTGTGAATAACTATGTTTCAGACTTTGTTCAAAGCACTGGAAATATAAGGAAAGGAAAAACACAAGATTTACCAAGACAAACTCATATCGGATTCTTAATCTATAAAATTAGGAGGCTGCAGCAGGTGGTTTCTCAAGTCTATGGAGGTCTAGTCTGTGGTACAATATTCCAATGGCCTGAAGGACTTTCTTTCACAATTTAGAGAATGGAGAAAAAAATTTTTTTTTTTCCTTGTACAAAACAGAAGAGTGGCTATAAAACAACATGAATTGACATTACAGTAAACAGTCCTAATAGAAATGAGGTTTTATATACAAATACACACATATACACACAAAAATACTGCTTCAATAGAAAAGGAATTTTTAGGAGATCATTATGTCTAAATAATAAAAATGTAAAGTTGTAAAAGAGATTCCATAATCTTTGCCAATATCATTTAAAGATAGGTTCTTAATTTCCAAACTCTATTAAGCCTTTTACAATTTAATTGTGTTTATTGGAAAGAACCAGCACAACAACAAAATCCTCTTCCCTCAGAACCTCTAGCCCTAAAAGGAAAAGGTTTTATTTTCTTCCAAAACCTACAAGAAAGAGCCCTTCTGGAAATAAGGTTGATGTCTGTCTGTCTGACTGTTTCTCTCTCTTTCTCTCATACACACACACACACACACACACACACACAAAATCATTGCCTCTCAGAGATTATTCAGTATCCTGACATGAAATATTAAGAAGGACCTTCCTATGACAGATCATCACCTACAGCACAACAAGCCAAAAAATACAGACTTTACTATAATATCCACAGATACAGTTAACACTATAATGTTACTTGGCAACACTTTATGCATACAAAAACAATGTTAGCTAACTTCTATTATGTTCCACTCAAGTCCAGAAATTAGATCAGAGCTTTGATAATTCTAGTTACTGCAAGCCTGTTAGGGTTCCATAAGGTATTGCTAAAAATGCAACCTTTGGGTCAACCTCTGGGTATCTATATGAAAATTAATGTGGTTTCTTTCTTTCTGTATTATAAATATGAGAAAATGATTTCTGTATCCATTTCCTTTCCCTTTTTCCATCTCAAAAAATGCAATTTATGATAACCCTCAAGTGGCATAACTGCTCTAAAGTGGTATTTTTAAATGCCAACTTATCTATAGAAGAGTTTAAAATAAATTATCTCTGAGGTCTCTTCTAGTTCTAACTCTTTGCTATCATGAATTAATCCCAAGAAACCTAATGTAGTCTTTTTTTTTGCTGAAGCTATTGGGGTTAAGTAACTTGCTCTGGGTCATACAGCCAGGAAAGTGTTAAGTATTTGAGGCCAGAATTGAACTCAGGTCCTCCTGACTTCAGGGCTAATACTCTATCCACTGCACCATCTAGCTGCCCAAACCTAATGTACTCTTAAAGGAATTTAAATGAATCTGGCATTTGGCATTAAATGACTTGGATTTAAAATATAGGCAGATTGTCAGGGTAATCTTTGTAAAGTTGGGAAAGTGCTTTAATCTTCACTTAAAATGAAAATTTAGACTAGATTGAGGGTTAAAAAACTAGGACCTAAGGATTCCTAAATGTTCATTCAGTGTACAAATTTCAGAGTGTCTAGGAACTTGGGTAAGAAAAAAAAATACATTTTCCCAAATCTCAGTTATTACAAATCATTACTCCGAGAATGGGTCCATAAACTTCAAAGATTTGTCAAAGAGTTCCAAGACACTTCTACACTAGAAGATCACAAAGGTCTCTTCCAGCTTTGAATTAACAAAAACAAAAGGCATACATAATATATTCCTAGCCTTGTAGAAGTTTAGATTCTGCAGAGATTGCCAGAAACTTCTCACTATACTGATGCCATCTAGAGCTGGAAAATACATAGTATTTGATTTTAATGAGAAAGTCAGATGTGAGTGGAGCAAAAGTAGATGTCTAGAAGGTTTATGGTTCTCAGATATTGTAAAGTTAAGTTTTTTTTTTTTTTTTTTTTTGGGGGGGGGGTTGGGCCGGTACAGTTGTTTCAACCTTTGATTTCACTGATGCAAGAAATTCCCAATGAAGAAACTCCTTCCACCAATTCTGATAAACAACTATTCTGTAAATTAAGTGGCTCACAAAGATCACAATATTAGAGGTATACCTTCTTGACTTATTTGTTGTCTATTTACTCTATCACTATATCTCCAGACCATCCAATGGTGGAGAAAATATGAGTAAAGAAAACAATTAAATTTGTAGAAAACAACAATAACAACATAGATGCATAAATTAAGAAGATAAAATTAAAAGTTGATCTTGAATTATCAATTGCATGTGTTCTTAGAAGTTTATATTTAAAAAAATATATGTCAAGATTCTATACAGGAATTAGTTCAGGCCTCTATCTGGTATTTACTAGCTCTATGATACAGATTAAGTCACTTAAGTCAAGTAAGTCAATTAAGTCAAGTAATTTTATGTTACACAGTTCTAGGAAATGTTCTAAGACTTGGAATTGTAGAGAAGGTACCGACCTGAATTTGTAGTTTTAAAGGGGAAAAAGAGAGGAAATGGAGGGAAAGGAAGGAAGGAAAGGAGGAAGGAAGAGAGGGAGGGAAGAAGGGAAGGGAGGAGTAAAGAAGGGAAGCTGAAGAGAAGGTAAGGGCAGAAAGAGTTCCTAAAGAACTCTAAAAAAGTTCTTTTATAGTTATATTATGAACAGATTTCCTAGAATTCATCTTAGCAGTTAGAAATTAGACCTCATTTTCATGGTAAAGAGATATTTGCAAACATGATCACCATGGAGCAGCTTGCTAGCATGATGAATAAAACTAAATATTTCATTATGAAAAATCTGCTTCATTTCTGTATTTGTAAATTGAAAGTGATTAGAACTGTTACATGGAAACATGTGCTATCATCCATTCTCAGTAACAAGAACAACATACCTTTCCCATATAATATTTTGGGGTGTGTATACATTTCAGAATACATACACTGACATCTGGTTTTCTTCCCACAAAAAGTTATGGGGTTCTTTATTTCCTTTTAAATGTTTGCTTGTGTCTTTATTGAATTATTTTCATTAGTTTTGAAGTACAAACCTCTTTATGAACCAAAAAAAAAAAAAAAAAAAAAATCCCATGAATAGAAACAATGATCAATTATCACATGAAGATGTGATACCCAGACCTTTTATTCTAAATCTAGAATACTTTCTGTTGGATCATACTTTTATTAGTGAATAGTATTGATTGAAACTGATACATTTTGGTGGTTTTGATGTTTGACATGCAATTAGGACTAAAGGTAAAATAGATAAAAAATAACCAGCAACAATGAACTTGAAGACTTCAGAAAACTCAATTTTCAAAAATTTCAAAAAACTCAATTCTGAGCTAAATTTCTGATGAAGTTTTCAAGTTTTGATGATACTTGTTTCTTCTAGTCAACTTTTACATCATCTGCCCTAGCAGGCACCAATGAAATAGGAGGCCTCAGCTTGAAGCTCAGTAAGGAGTAATTGTTCAGGTGTGTATGCTAATGCTGTTGGCTTTCAAAGAATAAACATTTGGTGATTGGAAAATTCCATCATCATTAGAGTTTTTAAAAGGTGCCAAAAATTTGTGTGTTAACTTAGAACACAAGGACAGAGAGGCATTTATTCCTGAGTGGTTTCATAACATTTATGTATATTAACGTGCAGAAGACAAGAACTCAAAGTTTATCTGAACATAAAACAGAGCTGCTCCTTTTGTTTTTTGGTTAGATAAATATCGTGTCTATTCTGTAAGAGAACTAGGGTTGGTGCCAAGTAATATTTTTATCATCTTCCTCTCTTATAGTCCCTAGGTTCATTGAACCTATGGACCATGTAACATTCAGAATATGAAATTACATTACAGAAGATTTTTCATAAGAGTGTTGATCCATCATGCAGACACTATACACAATTTGCAGTTCCATTACAAAAGTCAAAACTGTTGCATCAATCTGGAAATCTATTAAAAATGAAACAACAAAGGCTGACTTAGAAAAGAGAGCTGGAATGTACAGCTTAGCAACTAAAGGGTGTTCCTCTGATCATGACAGCTAGTGTAGAGTAAACTTGTCTCCAAATACTCCTCATATACTTTATTAAAATTATGGGAAACTCTTCTTCCATATTTATTAACAGTTTTAATTGTGGTAAATTATTGAATTGAAGTAAACAAAGTATCCTACATTCATAGTACAGGAATAGTAATATTAAAAATTGTATAGTTGAGCTAAAGGGTCATACATAAAGAGAAAAAAAGTCTTTTTTTTTTTCATTTTTCATTTGAATATACTCTGATTTTTTTCTGTTTTTGTTTTTTCTTCTAAATGGTATACAGAAGGAAGAAAGAAGTTTAACATAAAGCAAAAATGACTGATTATGCTGGACCTTAAATGTCAGCACAATCTTCTAGTTCAGAGGCCAACACCCACAAAGCAAAGTGATTCATATAAAATCTAAGGCTGGTATCCATGTCCACTTAGTCCTCACAGTCTACATAGGCAGCTACCCCTAGCGAAGAGTTCAATAATAAAATGGATAAGATCCTCAGTTTCTTCCAAGGAGATGATTATGTTATAATAACTTTTTTCACAAATGAAACAAAACTCTGCCAAATCCTTTTGTATGAGTATTTTCATTTCTTTGGAATGAGACAAGATAGGGGAAAAACCTATGATTTTGTCAGTTCAAGGGATTCCTCCAAAAGGAAATTTTACTAATGAATTGGTACTTTCTCTAGACTCCCTAGACTCAGAGTCTTAGGGAGTTACTAGAGTGTGGAGAAGCTGAGTGAATTAATTGTCCGGGGTAACATAACCAGTATGTGAGAGAACCAAGACTTAAACTCAGACTTCCCTGGCTTTAAGGTCATTTTTCTAACAATTCACACTGAAATGGCAATTTAAAATCTATAAAGGACTTTCTACCCAACTCCATAAGAAGGGAGGGCAGGAGATAGTATATTACCTCAAAAAGGTTAAGTGACATGCCTAGGGCCATTTGACTAGTAAAGTGGCTCACTGGGATGTGTATTTAGGATTCCTTAGGCAAACTTCTTCAATCTTCCTGGATTCTGTGCATTTGCATGGAAAATAACACACACACAAAATAACTGCTTTCTTTTATAAATGTATAAATATATATTTTAAAATTCTTAAAATAAAGCATATTGAGAAAAGGTATGTAGGCTTTTTCAGTTATCACAATGCATCCATAAGACCCCCCCCAATAAAAAGGAAAAAAATGGATTTTTGCCACAGGCCCAGGCTCAGTCTCTTTTGACTCTACTGCAAAAACTGAAGGTCATAATAATGATACTGAAAAAGATTAAACAATGTTTGGTGTGTTTTGTTTGCTATGGCCAGGAAATATACAGATTTCAATTAGAAAATTAAAATAAAGTTTCATCTCTCAGGCTTCAGTTATTTGCAAAATCCAACCACTGAAACATCTCATTTCCTGATAAATGAGACGTTACTATAAAAATAAAAAAAATTTACAATTAGCCACATGGACATTTCTAACCAACTGAACTGGAAAAGACAAAAGGATAAAACATCCCTTCCTCTTTTCAAACTGTTTCAGGCCCAAATTCTAACAAAATATGAAGACATCTTTGTAAAATTTAAATTGAGCTTCAGGGTAAAATATTTATGCAAACTAATCTAGTAACACTAAAATATTATATGGAATATCCTATGTTAGTTCTTACTAAGAGTTAAATTGGTAGTTAACAATTCTCTAGCTCAGAATTCACACCTTTAAAAGCAGCCAAGTTCACTGGTTGTAAGTAATTCCCACAAGCCCCTGGGAGTACCCACAAGCCCATTCTCTGGAAGGATAAAAAGAGGCAACATTGAGCCTGGAGAGCAGTCCTGGATTAGGGAAGGACAAGACTTCCCGAGGGAACTTCAGAGCCAGGATTCAGGAAGAAGAGGATTCGAGATTTTACCTTTGCTCTGGCTGGAGGCTCCAGCAGCTTCCCAAGAAACCTGCTCACAGAGAAAAAAAGGATTTACAGAAAAGAGATCTCCTCCCAGAGAAGGATTACAATTGAGAGACTACAGGATATTACAATCCTACACCATGCATTTAGTGGTATAATCAGCAAGAAATGTCGAGCTTTATGCCAAATGCTTCTTGGGCATTTCTCTAACCTAAGGTATTGACTATCTGTTTTTGCAATGAAATTAGGAAACAAGTATTATTTATGACACCTTATGGTATCTAATCAACTCATAGGAATTTATTATATTTTAACCCTACTGCTGAATACCCTCACTATTATTGTTTAAATACTGTGTAATCACTAAAATACTAAAAAATATAAATTGAACACATCAGTGAAATGTTGCTTTGGACTTTCACCAAAGAAAGAAAAGCTGAGAAGGGAAGAATTCATCCTAAGCATTCAGTTTCCTCCAATTAGAAAATTATGTTCCAATGATTTTTCAAAAAATTAAAGTATTGATAAAGAGCTTAGAAAATGAGTAGAACAAAGCACTTCTTTGAGAGAAACTAAGGCAAGAGAATTCTACCATATCCCCTCTACTTTTCTCATTTGAAAGCGAAATATATCATACTTTCACCAAGGAATAATTTATTATTTTTGAAGTTGTAGCAAGAGCATTTAGACAAGCAGAAGTAGTTCAGGTGTTTCTAGACTTAAACTTGCTTCTCCTGAAGATAAAGATATTTTGGATTATGGAAAACAGTGGAAACAGAGAAGGAAAGAAACCCAATGAATGATCTGAATAAAAGCTAACTAAACAACAATTTTCTTTTTTTTTTTTTTTTTATTATATATATATATATATATATATATATATATATATATATATATATATATATATATATATATATTTTATAATATTATCCCTTGTATTCATTTTTCCAAATTACCCCCCCTCCCTCTATTCCCTCCCCCCCGACGACAGGCAATACCATACATTTTACATGTGTTACAATATAGTCTAGGTACAATACATGTGTGCGAATATCACTTTCTTGTTGCACAATAAACATTAGAATCCGAAGGTACATGCAACCTGGGCAGACAGATATTAGTGCTAACAATTTTCATTCCCCTCCCAGTGTTTCTTCTCTGGGTGCAGCTACCTCTGTCCATCATTGATCAACTGGAAGTGAGTTGGATCTTCTTTATGTTGAAGATTTCCACTTCCATCAGAATACATCCTCATACAGCATTGGTGTTGAAGTGTACAGTGATCTTCTGGTTCTGCTCATTTCACTCAGCATCAGTTGATTTAAGTCTCTCCAGGCCTCTCTATATTCCTCCTGCTGGTCATTTCTTACCGAGCAATAATATTCCATAACCTTCATATACCACAATTTACCCAACCATTCTCCAACTGATGGACATCCATTCATCCTCCAGTTTCTAGCTACAACAAAAAGAGCCGCCACAAACATTTTGGCACATATATGTCTCTTTCCGCTCTTTAGTATTTCTTTGGGATATAATCCCAGTAGTAGCGCTGCTGGGTCAAAGGGTATGCACAGTTTGATAACTTTTTGGGCATAATTCCAGATTGCTCTCCAGAATGGCTGGATTCTTTCACAACTCCACCAGCAATGTATTAGTGTCCCAGTTTCCCCACAGCCCCTCCAACATTCATCGTTATTTGTTCCTGTCATCTTAGCCAATCTGACAGGTGTGTAGTGGTATCTCAGAGTGGTCTTAATTTGCATTTCTCTGATCAGTAGTGATTTGGAACACTCTTTCATGTGAGTGGATATAGTTTCAATTTCTTCCTCTGAGAATTGTCTGTTCATATCCTTTGACCATTTATCAATTGGAGAATGGTTTGGTTTCTTATAAATTATGGTCAGTTCTCTATATATTTTGGAAATGAGACCTTTGTCAGAACCTTTGTTTTTAAAAATATTTTCCCAATTTGTTACTTCCCTTCTAATCTTGTTTGCATTAGTATTATTTGTACAGAAACTTTTTAGTTTGATGTAATCAAAATCTTCTATTTTGTGATCAATAATGATCTCTAGTTCTCCTCTGGTCATAAATTCCTTCCTCCTCCACAAGTCTGAGAGGTAGATTATCCTCTGTTCCTCTAATCTATTTATTATCTCCCTCTTTATGCCTAAATCATGGACCCATTTTGATCTTATCTTGGTATATGGTGTTAAGTGTGGATCCATATCTAATTTCTGCCATACTAATTTCCAGTTTTCCCAACAGTTTTTTCCGAATAATGAATTTTTATCCCTAATGTTGGAATCTTTGGGTTTGTCAAAGATTAGATTGCTATAGATGTACCCTTTTTTGTCCTTTGTATCTAATCTGTTCCACTGATCTACCGGTCTATTTCTTAGCCAATACCAAATGGTTTTGGTGACTGCTGCTATATAATATAGCTTTAGATCAGGTACACTTAGACCACCTTCCTCTGAGTTTTTTTTCATTAGTTCCCTTGCAATTCTTGACCTTTTATTCTTCCATATGAATTTTTAAACAACAATTTTCAAGATGAATGGCCTCTTTGGGGAAAAAAATAAAGTTTTTTTCCTTTTCCAAACCATGCTTCACAAAACAACAAATGATATTTTTCAAGCACAAACTGAGCCCAAAATGTTCAAATACATGTTCAAGCAAAAATTCAACCAAATTGTATCCCTAGAATAAAACAAATTCTTCTGTCTTACAGTAAAATCTCTGGATAAACCATCTTTCAAGCATGAATTTATGTTATTCTATTTTATACCCATTAGTTGATATACCATTTATATGACTGAATGTCTATAATCCCGTATCTGTGTCTTTGCACCAGCTGCCTTTCATGTCTAAAATGCTCTGTCCTCACTCTTGGAAATCACTCACTCCAATTAAGAGATTTATAGATTCTGATCACACACCTTCCACCCATTTTGTACTTCCTCCCATTGTAACTTTCCCAGAGCAATGACTTCACAGGTCCAGGGCCCTCCAACATCACTACCACCACCACCATCACCATCACAAAACTACAAGGCATTATACTAAGCATTTATCAAATATTTACTAAGTTCTAGGAACTTTAAATAAAGAGTAATATCAAACATTTTCTTCCTTCAAGAGTTGATATTCTACTCTAGAGATACAATATGTACAGGAAATACAATGTCAGTAAATATAAAGTAATTTAAAAAAGCAAAGGGGGATAATAACTGAAAAATAAAGGATTGATTTCTCTGAATTAAAAATATAAAAGAAAATATTTTTACAATGAGTTTAATGTTTCCTGTATAGACATTAGGAAATAGGATGTTGCCTTCAAGTATTTCAAGTACCTCAAAAGTCAAGACAATTTTTAGCATTCATTTTTAGTAGGATTTTGAGTTTCAAATTTTTATTTCTCCCTCTTTCCCTTGCCCTCTTCCTAAAATTGTATATATATGGGATATACATAAGCTATCATGTAACGCATTTCTATATAAGTCACAGTAGTGAAAGAAGAAACCCATCAAAAGGGGAACACAAACACACACAAAATTAAGCAAATTAAAAAATATGCTTCATTCTGCATTTAGAGTATAAGTTCTTTATCTGGATGTATATAACATTTCCTTTTGTGAGTCCTTTGTATATATATGTCTTGGATCACTGTGTTGCTGAGAAGAGCCAAGTCATTCATACCTGATTATCACTTTTTCCTCGGTCTGCTCATTTTATTTTGCATCAGTTCTTACAAGTCTTTCCAGGTTTTTCTGAAATCTGTCTGTTCATTATTCCTTATCGTACAAAGTATTGCTTCATATTCATGTATCACAGCTTGTTCAGCCATTCCCCAAATGATGGGCATCCCCCATTGACATAATTATTTTTGCACATCTTGTATTTTCCCCCTTTTTTATGATTTGACTATATTATGTCTATAGATATCTTTGATCTCTTCATCTGAAAGCTGCCTCTTCATAGCTCAGTTGGAGAATGGCTTGTATTCTTATAAATTTGATTCAGTTCTCCACATATTTGAAAAATGAGGCTTTATCAAACACTTGCTATAAAGATTGCTTCTCAGCTCTCTTCTTTCTAAACTTGGCTACAATGGTTTTTTTTTTTTTGTTTTGTTTGCTTATTAAATGTAGTTATATAAGTATCTATTTTACCTTTTGTAATACTCTGTTTCTCATTTGGTCATGAAACAATAACTCATTTAACTTCTCCTTTAGCACTATAGATGCTATACTCTTTGATGCATGTATGTGTCATAAATGATATTACAACATTGTCTATAGTACCATTTAACAATATGTAGTTTCCTTCCTTATCTCTTTATTAAAAATTTTGCTTTTGCTTTGTCTGAGAGCAGGAATACTATTGTTGCTTTTTCTTTTTTAGGTGAAGGATAGCAGATCCTGCTCCAGTTCCTTATTTTTACTCTGTCTCTCTATCTACTTCAAGTGTATTTCTTATAAATAACATATTGTAGGATTCTGAGTTTTGATACATTTTATCTTATTCCATTTTATGGGATAATTCATCCCACTTACATTAACAATCATCCTATCCTATTTCTGTCCTGTCTTTCTCTTGTTTGTCCTCTCTCTTTCACCCTTTCCTTGACAGTATTTTGCTTCTGTCTACTATTTCTCCCAGTCTGCCCTCTCCTCAGTCCCCTCCCCTCCTCTTTTCCTTTTAGTAAGACAGATTTATATATTCATTTTCCTGTGTATATTATTCCCTCTTTGAGCCAAAACTGACTGTTCAAACTATGCCCCATCACTCACCATTCCATCTTTCCCTCCACTGTAATCAATTTTTCCCACCTCTTCATGTGAAATAATTTATTTCATTGTATTTCTTTTTTCTGTACCTAATGTATTCCTCTTTTTCATCCCTTAATTATGTCATTCCACTAAATTTACATTATATCTGTAAGTTCTATCTACATATATTCCTTCTAGCTAGTACTACTAGTGGTACAATTTTTAAGAATTATATATAATTATCTTCCCAGGTAGTGATATAAATAGTCCAAGTCCATTACCCTCTTATGTTTCATATTCCCTTTTGATCTTTTTAAGTTTCTCCTTGGGCTTAATATTATAGATCATTTTAAGGGGGATTCAATTATGATCATCTTCTTATAAAATCTATTTCATTGAACTACTATTTTTCTACTTGAAGTATTAAGCTTAATTAACGTGAGTAGGTGATTCTTGAAAGTATTCTTAGCTCATTTGCCTTCTGGATTATGTTCCATGACCTGCAATCTTTTAATGTTTTAGTTGCTAAGTTCTGTGTAATTCTGATTGAGGCTCCCTCGCTGATATTTGAATTGTTTCATTCTGACTCCTTGCAGTATTTTTCCCCCCCTGATCTGACAGTTGTCTAATTTGGCTATAATGTTCTGTGTGACATTTTTATTTTGTGATTTCTTTCCTGAGGTTATTTGTAGTTCTTTCAAAGTCTATTTTGCCTTTGGTTCCAGGATATTAGGACAGGTTTTCTTTAAAGCTGAAATGCAGGTCTTCTTTATTGTCTTATTTGTTTTTTATATATGCAAGTAATTCGAAGATTCTGACATTGTTTCTCCTGAATCTATTTTCCAAGTCAGTTGTTTTGCCAATGAGGTATTTTATATTTTCTTCTATTTTTTTCATTCTCCAGAATTTATTTGATTAATAATTGGCATTCCATAGAGTCATTATCTTCCATTTGCCAAATGCTAACTTTTCTCAGTTTCCTTTCCCTTTTGGTCAATTTACTTTAATCAGTTGTTTCCTGTTTCTAAGCTACTAACTTTTTTTTTCCTATTATTTTCTTGCATTACACTCATTTCCAAATTTTTCCTTCATGTCATTTTATATGTTTTTAAGTTCATTTTTGAGCAATTTCATGAGTTTTTTCCTAGGCTTAAGAGGACTTTCCATTTTCCTTTGGTGTTTTGCCCAGGTGTGTTTTGATATTGTTGTCCTTTTCTGAGTCTGTATTTTGTTCTTCTCTGTCACCATAATAACTTTCTATTCTCAGATTCCTTGTTATTTGTTGCTTAATTTTTGGCCTTTTTTCCATTTTTAAAATTTGAGCTCTGCTCCTCAGGATGGAAGGGGTACTATCTCAGGTTTCTTGTGCCAAGAGCTACAGGCTCTGGCTGTTTACCTGATGTTGCACTGATGTTGCTTGAGGAGACCAATATGTTTGGTGCTATGTTGAGAGGTAGAGTAAAGGGTGATTGCCAATACTGCTAGAGACCTTAGGGGTTTGGCTATTTACCTGGTGCTAAGCTGGGATCCTACTGCCCCTGGAATCTGCCATGTGCTTAGGCCAGTGGGATATTTCTGTGTTTTTCCAGGACTACATTAAGCACATGACAGTTTAGCCAGTGGAGGTTGCTAGTTAGTCTAGGGCTATGTTGAAGCACATCAAAGTCTCACCTCTGGTGATTGCCTGTTTACCGAGGATTAAACTGAAGCACCTAGTGATTCTCAGAGCTGGAAGTCTGTTGTTCTGTCTGGATTGATGCATGTGCGGGGTCCTGATGTTGGTGTTTGCCTGTTTCATGCCTTGGCTTCAGGATTCAAGAACTCCCCTTGGTTTGCTAAGGCTTGAGGGGATGCTGCTTGTCCTAGATAAGGCTCCTTTTGTACCTGAGTCAAGTAGAGCTTTCTTGCTGATCTTCCCAAGTTTCATGGGAAAGATTATTTCACCCCAACTTTTTGCAGGTTCTGCTATTCTAGGGTTTGGTACACTATTTCATGGTTTTTTGGAAGTGAATATAGAGCAGATACATCAATTTACTATTTATTCTGCTATCTTAGCTCTTCAAGTACTTTCTAACCATCATCTGTTATTAAATTGAAGTAATCGATAGTGATAATAATTATCTAAAACTTTTCCCATACTTGGGAATGCTATGCCCAAGGGCTATGAAAGGAGTTTGAAGTATGAAGATTTACATGAAGTACGTTTATGATATAGATTGACAAGGTATTGCATAGAGTAATTAATGAGAAACATTTTTGATGTACGAATTAAGTACGAATCTAAGAATTAAGTAAGTCCAGGTGTTTTAAAAATTATTATCATTGTCAGAGGTGAAAGGATTGTCAAAGGCCATCCCAAATTATGGCTACATACTATATGAAAAACATTGGCTCAGCATATCTTATTAACATAAAAACAATGATATCCTCTAGCTCAAATATCTATGCAAAGCAAATGAAATAACAGATGGTGTTATATGTGTGAATAAATATGTAAATATGTATGTGTAATCAGATATGCATGTCACTATTCAAATGTGTGCATATATATTCATATTTTATATGCATACAATTATACAGGCCCACAAATGCCTATATGTGTACAATATACATAATAATGCTAACCACTATCAAACTATATTTCTTTCACTTTTTCCTTGGTTCTCTCTAGACCCACTGCATTTTTAATATGTATTCAAAGATAAAAATAAGCCAAAGCACAGGAACCACCAGAATGGATGTAGTATTTTAAAAGAACACTGACTGCATAACATTTCTGCATCAATTACCTACATATAGAAAAACTTTATGCCTTTTTCTGGCTATAAATATGTCTTTAAATATTAACTGGAATAAACAGTTTGTCTTTTGTTCCTTAAGTCCAAATGAAAAATGGGACATTTGATTTAGTGGAAGTACACCAACTATTAATTACTAACCTTAAGCTATTGTTCTTTTCTGGTAAATTGTCCATAGTGCTCTCTAATTGGTCAATTGAGGCCCTAAGGTAATCTGAAGAACAGTGGTTTTGGATGAATTAGCTTCATTAGAATTATTTAAACATTGGGATGCAGACAATGAAATATGTTTCTACTCCCAAGATCCCCAAAAGTGCTGACTCTGGAGGGTACAGCAAAAAAAAAAGACAAACCTTATGGGATAACATAAAAGTTAAAAGGAAATCTTATGCCACAGTTTCCATGGGTTTTTTCACTAGATTTTCTAGAGAAACTATAAACATCATTTCAAGTTCAAGTCAAATTAGAAAAATGATATTGGCTTATTTTTTTTAAATCCACTGCTCTTTTTTTTTTTCAAAATCAATCAATCAATAAGAATTTATTAAGCACTCACTCCCACTATTTGCCAAGGATTTTACTAAATCCTAGGAAATAAACATTAAAAGGGAGTTCCTTTCCTCAGAAGTTAGGGTAGGGGAAAGCTTATAAACATATCAACAAATGCTAATAATATATGTAGAAAATAAAAATAAATTTTGTCAATAGTCATGGCGTTGTGAATTTTGTAGGAACAGAAGGTCTCACCTAACAGATGAGATTGGAATAAACCTGAAAGAAGCTAGGGACTCTGAGAAGCATTCTGAGAGATACTCAAGTTGGATAGATAATCTATATCAAAGTGGAGAAACCAGAAATAGAAAATTACTTTTCAAGAATAGCAAAGAAATGTAATTGATTAGAGCATTGATCATGCCAAAAAGGAACAATACACATTAAGTCTGGAAAGACAGTGAAGGGTTTTGAATGCCAGACAAAGGTGCTTAAATTTTATCCTAAATACACTAAGTGATCAGAGAGACCAATTGCTGGGCAACTATAATGGTCCCTGCAAGATATGAATAAATTAATTAGGTTGTGGCTGTTTAGAGAAGGAGGGGTTATGGAGGGAAAAAAAAAATTTGGTACCTTGATTTTGTGACATTGGGGAATACTGAATAAGAGTGAAGATGACATGTTATACACATTCTTGACCAGAAGGTAATGGTACATTTGACAGAAATTTTAAGAAAGTTAGGAGAGTAGTACTATATTTGTAATTTGATAAAAACATTCATTTGATTTAGGAAGATATTATGAACCCACATAGCTGAAGGGATGATTAAGAAAAAAAATGAGAATAGGGCTCCCTGTAGCAACCTCATAAAAAGTTTTGTTCATTTTACTTTGATTCATATTGAATAATCTAACAGATTGTGTATTGAGTTATTTTCTTATTAACGAGAAGCAGGTAGATGGCAAAAAAGTAATAAAGATCTAAGTGCAGATCCAGCCTTTTCAGTAATATGTTTTGATTCAAACATGTAGCTATTTGGGGTAAGTAAACCAAGAAACAGCCTTCTTTCCCAAGTTAATACAAATTAATTATGTACAGGGTGTGGAGTTTTTACAAAGGTTCTAGAAATGTATTTAATAGACTGAAAGGGGATGCACATCAAAGAAAAACAATGAAAATGGCTTGTCTATTGATTGCATTAAATCTCATCTTAGCAAGATTGCACTTCCATCATAGACATAATATTCCCCTGACTGTAAAGCTATCATAGCCCTAAGACAGATTGGTGTTATGCTGTCTGACAACAAAGATCTTATGTTGGATGAGATTACTGTCAGCATATTGAATTTTATTTTAAATGGAAAGCCTTTTCAAATGAAACAAATCTTCCATAAACAACAAAAATAAACAAAAAACAATCAAACCAAAGAATAAACAAAATTCCACTCAGGGTACCACTTTATATGTCTTTAACCAAGTGTCTCTGATTTGATCAAGTATATCCTAGTGATAGAACTTATTTATTGGAGAAAGAATGCAAACATGATTTCTTTGGCTATACCATATTTTTACATTTTTTTTGTTTCCTACACTACTATCTTTGATACTTTGAAGTGGAGAATTCTACAGTGGGCTGCCTACAGGTCTGTATAGGAAGAACCCTCCAAAGCAGTGTATATATCACAGAGCAATCATGTTAGGTTGAGATAAACAAATTTATACAGAGTACATGCATATCCTTTATTCAAGTGCTTTCTTGATAATTCTTCTTGTATAGGCTATAGGAATCATAAAAATTTCTGTTTATATGACACAGCACAAGTTTTTATCACCTTTAAGCACTTGGGGAAAGGAAAATGTCTATTTATTTCCTATCTTATGTTTTTATCGTGAATGGCAAATTCAAAAATACCTAGCTTGAAAGCCCTGCTTACTTTTGCAGAAAGTAGAACAACCATGTTACTTGGTTGCTTTGTTCCATATTTATTCTTTTCAGGCCATTAGTAGAGAACTCACTCTTCTGCCTTTACATCACACATTATCAGATGCCTTCTGTCACCCTTTTCTCCTTAGTCCTGACTCATAGAAAGAGTCTTCCTTATAAAGGCAAATTTCTTTCTATGCATATTTCATCCCATCTCATCTTCTCCACTTACTTTATCCATCCTAACTATGATTCATTATCTTCTCTTAAAGGATTACATTTCTTTTATCTTCCATGGAAAAAGACTTCTATATAGATAACTAACTCTAAGAGAACTATGGAGACTGAATGTGGATTGAAGAATAGTATTTTTATCTTTTTGTAATTGTTGTTTGCTTTTTTTTCCCTTAATTTTTTTTGCACAATATGACATTTAACTTATATCAGATTGCTTGCTGTTTTGGAAGGGAAGAGGTAAAAGAGAGAGAATGAAAAATTTGGAACACAAAGCTTAGCAAAAATGAACTTTACATATATTTGGAAAAATAAAATACTACTTAAAAATAGATGCCTCTACTTCCTTTCTTTTTTCTTTCTCTTTGTAGCCTTCTGAATTCATCATTAAAATGAAACTATATTTTCCAAAGTTAGCAGAGATCTATTAAGTGGCAACCTTAATAGTCTTTTTTCAAACTCCACCTTTGAGACTGGTGATCACCTTCTTCTCCCTGATATATTCTTCTGCCAAGGCTTCTGTGACACTATCTTTGGCATGTTACACTTAACAAATCCAAAACCAAACTCATTATTTACTTCTCTCCTTTCTTCCTAACTTCACTTTCTTGGGGACCTACCTTCTGAGACAACTCTCAATTTATCATCAACATGTGTTTGTGAATAAATAAAAACATTTATATTTTATGTGTATTCTCTCTCTTTAGACATAGTTGTTTTCATGTTGTGTCCCAAATTAGACTGAACTTGAGAAAATGATGTTTTTGCCTTTCATATATTTCCAGCGCTTAGTTATAGTGCCAAATAATAAATGGTTATTTGCTAACTGACAAATATTAATTAATAGGGATAGTAGAATCAAATGAAACATTCTATTTAGATCCTTTCTTTCTTTCTAAAATCCTAAGACCTATATAATTAATGTTTATTTACTGTTATGACCATTTTACTTTTGATCTTATAAGACTTTTAGCAATTGTTAACTAGAGATAATACTAGCTCTTGGTTAGTTGAGTTTTTGTAGCTTTTTATTTTCAAAATATATGCAAAGAGTCTTCAACATTTACTCTTCTAAAAACCAAAAAATTTTCCCTCCCTTTTCCTACCCTGTTCCCTAAATAGTAAGCCAATCTACATTAAACAATTCTTCCATACATGTTTCCACATTTATTATGCTGCTTAAGAAAAATCAGATCAAAAAGGGGAAAAATTGAAAAACAAAAAGCAAGCAAATAATAACAACAAAAAAAGAGATGAAAAACTACGTTAAGATCCACATTCAGTCCCTATAAACCTCTTTCTGATGCAGATGGTTTTCTGCGTCACAAGTCTATTGTAACTGGCCTGAATAACCTCATTTTCATTCACATGCTATATAACACATTCAGTCATTCTCCAACTGATGGACATCCACTCAATTTCCACTTCCTTTTCAGTACAAAACAGGAGACTATAAAATTTTTTCATATGTGGTTCCTTTCTCCTCCTTTAAGATCTCTTTGGGAGACACTGCTGGATCAAAGGGCATGCACAGTTTTCTAGTCCTTTGGGAATAGTTCCAAAATTGTTCTCCACAATGATTGGATCAATTCACAACTGCACCAACAATGTAATAGTATCCCAGTTTTACCACATCCCACCCAACATTCGTCATTATCATTTCCTGTCATCTTAGCCAATTTGAGAAGTGTATAGTGATATCTCATAGTGGTCTTAATTTGCATTTCTCTGATCAATAGTGATTTAGAGCATTTTTTCACATGACTAGAAATGGTTTTAATTTCTTCTTCTGAAAATTGTCTTTCATATCCTTTGACCATTTATCAACTGTAGAAAGGCTTGTATTCTTATAAATTTGAGTCAATTCTCAAAAATAATTTTACAAATAACGCCTTTATCAGAATCCTTGAATGTAAAAAAATATTTCCCAGTTTTCTCTTCTAATCTTGTCTACATTAGTTATGTTTGAACAAAACCTTTTTAATTTAAAACAATCAAAATTGTTCATTTTGCATTTCATTTTGGGGTCTTTTTCAGGAGGTAATTCCATGGAGTTTTTCAATGGCTCTCTGGTTCTAGAGCATCAGGGCAGTTTTCCTTGATGATTTCTTGAAAGTTATTGTCTAGGTTTTTTTTTTTCATCATGGTTTTCAGGTAGTCCAATATGTTTTAAACTGTCTCTCCTATATCTACTTTCCAGGTCAATTGCTTTTCAAATGAGGTATTTTATATTTTCTTCTATTTTTTTCATTTTTTTGATTTTGTTTGACTGATTCTTGATGTCATATTAAGTAATTTTTTTCATATGCTCACTAATTTTTAGTGAATTATTTTCTCCAGTCAGCATTTTTATCTCCTTTTGCATTTGGCAATTTTACATTTTAAATGACTTGTTTTGTTCATTGGATTTTTTGTCCCCATTTCACAAATTCTGTTTTCAAGAAGATGTTTTCTTCTTCCATTTTGCCACAACTGTTTTTTAAGGAGTGATTTTTTTCAGATAATTTTTGTGTTTCTTTTCCAGAGCTCTCACTTCCTTTCTCTATTTTCCTTCACTCTTTTAAGAACCTTTTTGAATTCTTCCAAGAGTCTTTTGAGATGGAGATCAACCTAAATCACTCTTTGAGGCTTCATCTAGAGATGTTTTGACTTTAATGTCCTCAGGGTTTGAGGTCTGTTCTACCCTGTGTACATAAAACCTATCCATAGTCAGGACAAAGAAGAGATAGTCCCAAGCTTCCTCTACAGGCAACAGTGGTTTCACAATGCTGTGTGGCTGATGTTGATGGTTTCCCTGTTGTTATTTTGGAGTTCAGAAGCTTGCTTCTTCTGTAGTTCTGTTGGTCTCATAGCTATTCTGAACCAGAACAGAGTAGCAAATGCTGCTATAATGTGGCTAAAAGCCTTCAACCAGATGCATGGAAGCCACTTTGCCCTGTGTATTCATGCACTGTGCAGTGACTGTACAGGGCTGCAAATCTTTTACACTATTGAGACAAACCTTTCCTGAAATTCTTGTAAAATATCTTCTACAGGATATGTGTTACACTCCAAATATTTGTGGGTTCTGTCATTTCAAAACCCATTCAGAAACTTGATTTGGTGTTGATCTTAGAGAAGCCAGCCAGAGCTCAGACAAAGACCTGTCTACTCTCTTGGCTCTATCCCATAACTCTTAGTTTTTTATAGACAGCGTTGTTATTGTTTACTTATGTTAAACATGTTTGATGCTTTATGACAACTATTTGGTATTTTATTGGCAAAGATACTAGAGTATTTTAATATTTCCTATCCAATTAATTTTATAGATTAAGAAACTTAAGCAAAGAGATGACCTCCTCAGGATCACTCAACTAGAATGTATATGAGGTCACATTTGAATTCTGGTCTTCCTGGCTCTTGGCTTGGCACTACATTCATTGTGCCAGTAGTTGCTTTTGACAGGTATCATTTACCATATTAAGGAAAGGTCCATTCTACTGTATCTTTTTTAATGCATTCAACATAAGAATGCTGTGTTTTATCAAAAGCTTTTCTTTATCTACTGATAAAGGCATGTGTTTGTAGTTGTTTTTTTTTAGGTTTTCCTATCAATATGGTTTATTATGGTTATACTTTTCCTAACATTGAACCAAAATTATATTCCTCACACCAAACAGATGGAAATTTGGAACTGGGAAAGAAAGAAAATGGTAATCATTTGAGGGGTCATAGGAGGATAACAATAATAGGCTAACACTATTTCATCTTGTTCTATGTTCCCCATAGCAGAAAGTTCTTTTTCCATGTGAAAATATGTCACCAGTTTGAGCAAAAATTATATTACTATAATTTTAGTCAGCCAAGATGAATTTGATTCACTGATATGTATGAAGCAGTATTATTTTTCAAATCTTTTTTCACCATCTTACATAGGTTTTCTTGCACAAAGTGTACACAGAAAACTGGTCACATTTGATGGCAAAGCACCTGAATTTTATAAGTCTCATAGATTGTCTGATGACACATTGTCTTAATTCTAGAGATACTTGGGAATTCTGTTGTTTTGGTTTTTTTGTAAGCTCCTCATATCTGGAATTATCTAGAGTTTCAAACCTTCCATACACGCTCCATGCAGCCTCAATGCCTAAGACATAACAGTGACAGGAAATCAACTCAGCATACCTAAATAAGAACCCATCCTTCCCCATAAAATACCTGCTTCCCACATAAAATAGGCCAGTCCCACAGTAAAGAACTGAACTATGACAAATTAGAGTAAACATGATGGCAACTTAGCAAGTGTTTTCATCTAAATTATCAGTCACTTTCCACATTCTTCCACCTTGAAAACTGTCACAACAAAGGCCAGGTTCCTGAATAGCTTATCCCTTCTGGAAATCCAGCTGTAATCTATGATTCCTGGGTATCCTTGCCTCTCTGTATCACTCTCCATCCAAGAATTCAAATATTGAGCACCTTACCCTGTGAGGAAGGCTTAAAATCCCCACAGGCAAACAGACTGGGATACTATTTTGTTTTAAGAGCTCTTTTCTACACAATATTCACAATTGGCCTCCTTGGTGATACTACAGATAAATCAACAAGAGTGCTAAAAGGTAGCATTCTTTTTATTTTACATTATCCAAAGCACCCACACATTTCTTGACTCTTAATAGTTATTAATATTGATTGCCTAATGTGCATAGAAGAGGTTTACATAACTGAAAAAGGCAATAATATTAATTAAAGCTATTTAAGACTACAGAAAGCAAGAGAACATAGGAAATATTTGAAGATGCCAAAATTCAGAAAACTTTATTTAATAAATATAAGTCTCCTGACATATTTGAAATTAAGCTGGAAAAGAGCGTCAAGAAGTATAGTGGAAGGGGTGAGAAAATGCAAGGTTTTGCATTTTGGTCCTCCCAGAATTCAGGCTATGTTAGTGTTATTTCTGTCTTTAATACCACAACTTCATTAAAAATATTAAATATTATTTCTGCATAACACTAGTCTGTATCTATCACTTATCAAACTGTTTGTAACAGTGAAATGGAAAGATAAAATAAACTACCTTTCCATATCCTGTTCATCAAGCCTGAATAATAAAATGCCATTATTGAATCATCATTATTATGAACCAAATGTGAAATATTCATAAAACACAATATAGTGAATGTAAAAATACCCTTTTTTTTTTTCCAATTTGTTAAGGATGATCATTAAACTCCAACTTTCTCTGACAATTGTGATTTAGGTGATGACCCAAAATGCATAAAAACAAATTGTCTATTCTATTGCTTCCTTCTCTTTCATGCTTTATTTATGGTAGCTGTAATTTTGCAACCCATAAACATTAGTTGAGCCTACAGTGCAAAGACAGCAAAAGCAGCACTAACCAATAAAGTCTTATCAGA
Source organism: Sminthopsis crassicaudata (assembly GCF_048593235.1). Classification (NCBI taxonomy): domain Eukaryota; kingdom Metazoa; phylum Chordata; class Mammalia; order Dasyuromorphia; family Dasyuridae; genus Sminthopsis; species Sminthopsis crassicaudata. The sequence continues at coordinate 97,436,709 of NC_133621.1, read as the reverse complement.
AAGGGCAAGATTACCAGTAAACCTTATAATACCAGTAATTAACAGAGATTGCCAATTATATGTCTTAATGTACTTTCAAAAAGCACACTGAATAGTTTCAAATATATATATATATATATATATATATATATATTATATATATATACACACACATATACACTTAATGGGGAATCTCTGAACAAGTGAAATCAACACGTATTAATTAGCCATATTTATGTTGCTATTAGGATAATGTCATTTCCTAAGGCTTTGAATGTGCATCATTAACTAGTTTTCCATGACATCTTATTGTTACAAATAACAGGAACAGTACCAATGATAGAGCCCCAACTGGTTAGTCTTCTTGTTATAAGTGGCTAGAATGGAAAAAAAAAAAATTTGAAAAATTGAAAGTACAAACTAAGGATGAAAAGCAAAAGAACAATTGAAATAAATTACTCTGGAAAATTTTGGAATAAAACTAAATTTGTCTTTTCTCCACACATTTTAGTAAAAAATATTCTATCATTAAAGATTCTGACAATCTCTGTATTACTCTAAAATGTCTATGTCTTTTTAAAAACATTCTCTTCTAAAGGTAATGAACTCTAAAATGTATACATCTATACATTCGCATTAATATGGTTTTTTAAAGGAGATTTTTGAGTACTTTTAAATAACTATCTGGTCTAAATGAAAAACAAAACAAAACAAAACAAAACAAAACAAAAAAAAACGATTTCCTCTTTTGTGATATATTTTCCCCTTGGAGATATAAGAGGTTCTATTTCACCTAATGTTTCCTCATCCACAGCAAAAGCAACTTCAAAGAGACTTCCTACCCTCAATGATTAAATAAACTGAGTATGAAAAACTTGGGTCCATGTTGATATTCCTAAAAAGTCTGATGTGTAACTTTATACCTGCTCTCTTGAGTTTGCATCTTTTCTGGTTTAATGCCCATCCTAATTGTACTGCCTCAACAACTCCCCACTGAATATGAATAGAATACAGCATTCAGTACAGCAAGCTTCTGGTTTCTCTTTTCTGGCATCATTCAACTTTATTATTAGCCCAAGACAATGAAAAAGGTAATATTTTGAGAACAGAACTCAATATGGTGTATTTTTTTCTTTCATTCACTTTGCTTCTGCTCATGGAAATCTTTCCAGGTTTTTCTGAGAGCATCCTATTCATCATTTCTTATTGTATATTGGCATTCCACCATAATTACATGGCACAGTGTGTCAGTCATTCCCCAACTAATGAGTATACTCTCAATTTTTAATTCTTTGCCCCCCCCAAAAGGAGGTGCAAAAAATATTTTTGTACATATAAGGCCTATTCCTTTTTCTCTTTTTTGGAATACAGAACTAGTGTGGTATTTATTGCTTAGTAAGAATATGTATGCTTTTTTTTAGCCTTTGGGCATATTTCCAAATTACTCTACAGAGTGATTCAATCAGTTCACAAATCTACCAACAGTGTCTTAATATCTCATTTTTCCTATATTGTTTCCACCATTTGTCATTTTCCTTTTTTACCAATGTAACAGATACATAATAGTACTTTGGATGTTAATTTGCGTTTCTCCAATCAATAGTTAAAGAATTTTTTCAGATGGCTATACATATATTTGATTACTTCATCTGAAAATTATCTTTTGATCATGTGTCTTGTTTTTTTATAAATCTGGTTGTTTTCTGTGTTTGAGAAATGAGTTTGTTATTAGAATAAATTGGTTTTAATTTTTTTCCACTATTATTGAATCCTCTCATGTGTCCCTCTTCAAAACTGTAAAGCTTCTGATTACCCTCTGCCACAATCTACCCTCCATCACATTCCAAATCTGCCAATCCTTTTTTAAGGTATTATTTTCTTCAGCCTTTTTTCTCCCCTTACTATCTCCTTTACCAAGCTGAGGAACTTTTCCATGGCCAGAAACCAATGGAGGTTTTGGATAAAGGGGCTTTGACTTTGTTATCTTCTTCTGAGTGTTTTGATCTTCCTTGTCACCATAGTAGCTTTTTATGGTAAGAATTTTTTTTCCATTGTTTGCTCATAACAATTAACAATACTAAGTTAAAAACAAAATAAATATTGTTAATTAAGCATGTACAAATTAAATAAAGAATTATTCCATAAACTTAGTATTAGCTTCCTGGTTTACAAAACAAAAGACAAGGTCACTCTGATGGAGAATGAGCAGTATGTTCATCCAGATTTATAAGACCAGCCTCCCCTAAAGCTCTTCTAAAACTCAAATGTACCATACAAGTTTGTAAGACTAAGACCTATTTACAATTCTTTCCATTCCAGTATTTTTCTTTTCTTTCCACATCTGTTCATAAAAAATGAATTCTTAATCCTGCTGATATACCTACATGAATCTCAACATTAGCATACATTATAAGTCTAAGCTGACCGCTCTTGACTCTTTACCCTAAACTCAGCAGTGTCAAGTAATGCTTAATATAAAATGTTCTGTTTTAATACAAGTAAACAACGGGGAAGTCCTAAATTGGTCAGCATTCACTACTGTTCTCGAATTTAAGAGACAGCAATTGCTGCCCTCCACAGAAGCACAATGAAACAAAGAATTCTTCTCACTAGTCCTTGTGGTTTATCCTTTTATTTGAATCATCACTTCTGATTCCTCTATAATTTTTTATCAGGAATGGTGGCTTTGCCTTCAGCATTCTTGCAATGAACTCACAATGAGAACATTCCCATTGATTCCAAGTACAATCCAAGCAAGTCCCTTTCTGAGTCACTGATTATAAGCAGTACAGATGGTGTTCTTGCTTAGTCTCCCACAAAAAATTGTAAAATCCTCAAGGGCACAGACCTGTCTTGGCCTCCTATTATATCTCCCACTCCCAACCTCCTAGCTCCTGTCAGAGTGTGCAGCAAAAAGAACTCACTCAATCAAGACTTGTGGGCTGAGTGACTTACAGCTCTTACCTAATATGTTCAACAGAAGGCCTAAGGACATACACACACACACACACACACACACACACACACACACACACACACACACACACACACAAAATCACAAAGATTTTGAAGCAGGGAGGTTACATTCAATGTGGTGAAAAAAATAAATATACAAAAAAATCCACAAAATTACAAAATATACAAAAAGTAGAGATGTAAAGTACTAAGTAATATGGTGAGGAGAGGAAGGTCTGGAAGAATTCATGAGGAATGTGGTACTTGTGCTGAATCTTAAAGGAAATAAAACACATAGTTATATAAATGCTTTCTCACTGATTGATTAAAGGATACTATGAAGCAGAGGTGAGAAAAAGCTACATTCCAAAATTGGAATTTGACCAACACAAAGGTATGGAAATTAGAAATAAACAAACAGCAAGAGAAATGCCATCTTGATTAGTTGGACAGTAGGCTGAAGAAGAGAATATAATAAATAATGAGACCAGAAAGGTAGGTTGTAACTGTGTTGTAAAGGTTTCCAGTGTCAAAATGAGACATATTTATTTGATCCAAGGGGCAAAAGTGAGGCATTACAGTTTATTCAGTAAGAGAGTGAAAATGTCAGAGTTGGGCATAGGGAGAATTACCTGGGCAACTGATGACAATTTAAAGTAGGGAGATACTTGATGAAGGTAGCTCATTGCAATATCAAATGATGATCTGAATTTAAGTAGCAGTAGTAAAAAATATTGTGAAGACACTGAAGATTACATTTGGCAACTAGTTGTATATGTGAGATAAGGGATAATTTAATATTATAGTCAGAGACCAAATTATACTAGATTAAGGAGTAAAAGAAGAAGAGAAGACAATGAGTGTAAATAGCTTTTTATAGAAGTTTAACTCAGAAAGAATAGACATTTAATTGAGATAAATTGCCACTGACAAAAAAAAGAAAAAAAAAAAAGAAAGAAAGAAAGAAAAATACAAATATTGGATATATGAATGCACTTTTGGTAAAATTGAATCTCCCTAGTCATGCTTTTGTAAAGCAATTTGGAACTCTCCCCCAAAAGTTACTAAAATGGGCCTATTTTTGATTACTTCTACATATATATCTAAAAGTGATAAAAGAAAAAGAGTCCATAAGGCAGCTAGGTAACACAATGATTAGAACACTGGACCAACAGTCAGGAAGGAACAAGTTCAAATTCAGCTTCATATATGTAAGCCTGGACAAGTCATTTAGTTTCAGTCTATCTACGTTTCTTCATTTGAAAAATGGGGATAATAGAACCCTCTTCCCAGAATTATGGGGTTTAAATTAAATAATATTTATAAAGTACACTGCAAAAAGTGCTATATAAATTCTAATTCCATATGCAAAAAAAAACAAAAACAAAAACAAATAAACACCTTGTAAACTAAAGTGATAACCATCTAATGAAGAATGGCACAACAAATTATAGCATAGGAAAAAACTGAATACAATCATGCTTTTAAAAAAATGACAAGGGTTAGATTTCAGAGAAAATTAGGAAAATTTATATGAACTGATGCAGATTAGAGAGCAATTTATACAAAAACAGTAACACTGTAAAGACAAGCTGCTTAAAGAATTCTGATCAATGGGATAACCAAAAATAATCTGTTTGGAGGACAGATGAGAAAACCTACCCACAAACTGACAGAAAGCTGATGGACTCAAACTGAAGAATGAGAGAAATACTTTTGGACATGGCTAGTCTTTTAATTGACTAAGCATACTTGCTACAATGTTTTAGTTTTTCTTTAATTTTTCCCCAAGAGAGATGGGACAAGAGAGAAAATAAGTGATTGTTGGGGTTGGGGGTAGGGGTCACAAAACTAGGGAGAGGAGGAGAATAGATGCTTCAGTAAAGCTCCAATTGAGGTTAGGTAACATAAATGTACACATAAACCAATCTATTTGGTTTCATGACTTCCACTAATTTAACAAATAGCAGAACCAAATGGTGTTAAAATGAGAAAACAAAAACTATGACTTAGACTAACATATCATGTCCATTACAATTTAAAAACTTATTTCCATACAATTTTAAAGCAGAATATGTGGCAGTCAACTGCAACACAGTTGTCCCTGGCTGCCTCCTCCCTTCCTCCCTCACTGATTTTATGAAATTAACTTTTGATGATGCCAGCATATATATGTACACACACATGCACACACACATACACACTTTATTTTTTGCTTGAATTAATGTTTCCTGTAAGAAGTGTAGTTCATTTAAACTTTGAGACAATTATAAAGAAACCCATTGCTAAGAGGCTTAGTATAAAAATCCGCAGGAGATAAGATGAAGAGTAACTTATTTTATGGATGTTTAACTCAAACATCCAGTTTAAGTAACAGATATTCTTTGAGGGCAAGAACTAAGCTTACCTCCAAGCAAAGTACCTTGCATATTAATAAGTATTCTTAAATAGTTGTCAAATGTTATATAGAAAAGAGTAGGAAGGGGGGAAAGGATGAGACACATAAAGCAAAAAATACCCAATGGACTTCCTGTGTCTAGTCAAAGCAAGACAAGAGAGAAGCTGATGCTCTCTCCCTTGCTATGGGCTTCTTCTTTCAGGTGGATAATTAAAAGACATGAGAAATTAAACGCAAAAACTTACTGGAGAAATCACGTCAACATCAGGTGTAATCTCAGAAATGATTCCCATAGCAAACATTGAGAACAGCCAGCCTGAAAGATTTTGACTCAAACTTAAGTCTCCCAGTGAGTTGTTCCAATCAAGTGATATTGTAATCAGAATCTATGCATATGATTATAGTTAGAATGAACCAGTAAAAGAAATTGTAATGATTTTCAGGGAAAGATACTTAGGATCTATTTACATTTTAACATTTTACTATAAAATATTATGTCTGAAGGGGCAGCTAGGTGGGGCAGTGGATAGAGCACCAACCTTGAATTCAGGAGGACCCAAGTTCAAATCTGGTCTCAGACACTTAACACTTCCTAGCTGTGTGACCCTGGGCAAGTCACTTAACCCCAGCCTCAGGGGGGAAAAAAAAAAAGTTAAAATATTATGCCTGAATTTAATAATTGAGATAAAACCATTCAAGATTGCTAAAAGCAATTTCTAGTCTCATGGTGCCAATGTCTTCTTTAAATTGGAAAGGTAGATCAAACACTACGGGAAAATAATTAATCCAGTGAACTGAATCCTCCTTTGCACATACTAGAATCATTTCTAAAGTGCCTAATTCAGAACAAAGGATGTTAGCATCTTATTCATTCTTTTAGAAACTATCTAGAAAGGAATCCAATGAAAAAAAAAGGGGGGGGAGAAAAAAAAAGAAGACATCAAATCCTTTGTCTGAAAATGAATTGCAATGGTTAAGTCTAAGTTTTCCTGTCTAGATCCTAATGGGACATGAGCAAAGAGTTTTCCAGTAGACAGGTGAATATTTAAGTCTTAGAAGAAATGTCAGGGCTAGAGCTACTGATTGGGAAATCATCTATGCCAAGTCATGGTAGATGACAATACTAATAAAAGTCTAAAAGTGGAATGGAAAGAGAGCAGAACAAAAGAAAGAATCAGAGGATCAGAGAGAAGAAAAAGATGTATTGTAGGCTACATTGAGAGAATCACTAAAAATTAGAATGAGGGCAAGAAAGAAGCCAATAAAAGAATAAGTAAAAAGAATAAGGTAAAATGATTTTTAAATGTCAAGAAAAATAAGAAAAGGCTACTCAACTTGACAATTAAAAGATCACAGGGAACCTTACAGGAAAAAACTCAATTGAATGGGCTTGAGCTGGGTTTTAACAGGTTTTGATAGTATAAACAAGCATGAAGGTTATCAGGAAGACATTACTTAAAATGACAAAATCACTTGAATGGGAAGCATCAAACAAATCATACAAGTTGGAGAAAAGGAAATAAAATGAAGATAGGCTCCAATGAAACCTTCATTGACATGGAGACTTTCTCTTGAGTTTCTGTAATTTAAATACATTAATTATTTGTCAGGAATAAGAAACAGTATATTTATTTGCTTTTCTTTTTTGAATGGGTGCTATATCTATTTGTTTCATCTTGCCAGTAAAGAAAAAAAGAAAAGTGGTACTATCAATTAAACTAAAGTCAATTTGGAGGAAAATACAGAAGGTTAATTAACTACTAATGATTTTGGAGTTTGTTAATCCTTTAGCTTAATTTATGGACTGACATTATTTCAACGTGCCATGATTCATAAAAGGAAAAAAAAAAAATCCAATGCAATACAATGTCTATTGGAATGACCAAAATTATGAATGGGAATAAAAGGAGAATACTAAAAAACAGTGGAAAGAACACTGTCTATAGTATTCTATCAAGGCCTCAGATTCACATTTGCAAAATAAAGGAATGGAATTAGATAGCCATAGGTCTTTTTCCAGCTTCAATCTGATTCTATGATTCTATGTAATTAAGTAGCCCTTCAAAAAACAGATGACCAAGAATATAACTGTTAAAACTCCAAGAATTAAAGCCTCCAAATTATACTTAGTCATATATACTTCTATTAAAAAGGAAATTCATGAGGGAGAAAAATATATAATTAATAATAATGATGATGATGATAATAACACATATAGCATGTGCCAGGCATTGTACAAAGCAGTTTTACAAATATTATTCAATTTGATCCTCACACAACGACCCTAAGAAGTAAGGGCAATTATTAGTGCCTGAAAATAGTGAAGATGAAGAATAAAGGATAAAAGATATTCCAAGATGTCAAATTATAATATAGTGTGACAATCAAAAGTATTTTATACTAGCTAAAAATTAAAAACTAAATCTGAATAGAGTATAAAAGAATTAAAAACCGAAAAAGAGTAAATCAAGCCTTAAAAAAAAAAATTAATTAATAAATTAAGCCAAGAGACCTAATTACTGGAAGAGCACTATACTTGATAAAAATTGAATTAAGAAACAACTTCTTGCCCCAATAGGAGAGGATATAAGTTAGTATAGCAGTGGGAAGAAATGTAGTAAAAGTAGGTTAGGAAATAATCAATTAAACAGAAAGATAAATGCATTGCTATTGATTAGAGAAATGCAAATTTTAAAAACTCTCAAGTACCACCTCATACTTATCAGACTGGCTAAGATGACAAGAAAAGATAATGTGTTGGAATGATAAGTGTTGGAAGGGATGTGGGAAAACTAGGGCACTAATGAATTGTTGATGGAGTTGTGAGCTTATCCAGCCATTCTGGAGAGCACTTTGGAACTAAGCCCAAACTATCAAACTGTGCATACTCATTGATCCAGGAGTGTCATTACTGAGTCTGGATCCCAAAGAAATTATCAAAGAGGGAAAAGAACCCACATAAAGCAAAAATGTTTGTAGGAGTTCTTTTGTTAATAGCAACAAATTGGAAAAATGAGTGAATGCCCATTAAGTGGCTGAATGGCTGAATATGTTATGGTATATGAATATGATGGAATATTAATGTGCTTTAAAAAATGACAAATAGACTGATTTTTAAAAAGCCTAGGAAAGACTTACATGAACTGACTCTGAATAAAATGAGCAGAACCAAGAAAATACTGGACACAGAAACAGTCAGATTATAAGATAATCAACTATAATAAACTTAGTTTTAATCATCAATCCATTGATCTAATACAATTCCAATAGACCTGGAATAAAAAATGCCATCTGCATTCAGAAAAAGAACTACCTTTGTTGCTGATTTTCCCTTTTGTTCTAACTTTTCTTGACATTTATGGAAATATATTTAAAATTATTATGCATATATAATCTATATTGCTATCTTGGGGAGGGAAGAGATAAGGGAAGGAGGGAGAAAAAAAATTGGAACTCAAAATCTTACAAAAATGAATGCTGAACAATGAATTGATTCAGACCAGTTCCAATTGTTCAGCAATGAACAGAGAGAGACTGTGGACCACAACACAGCATTTTCACTCTTGCTGTTGTTATTTGCTTGCATTTTTGTTTTCATTCTCAGGTTTTTTATTTTCTTTCTAGATCCGATTTTTCTTTATATATATGTATGTATGTATATACACACACACACAAGTATTGAATACCTGCCATCTAGGGAAGAGGGTGAAGGGAAGGAAGGAAAAATTTGGAACAGAACGTTTTGCAAGGTTCAATGTTGAAAAATTACCCGAGCATATATTTTGTAAATAAAAAACTATAATAAAAAATGAATATTGAAAATTATATTTATGTATAATTGTCAAGTCAATTTGTCAATGATTGGATTTGATAATAATTGTCAATTATTGGAAAAAAGAAAGTACCATAAAAATAACATTTAAGGAGGTAAAAAAAGAATAAATGTGTTGAAGATAAGACCTAGATTGTGTACAAGTAGAGGGATGGGATGAAGGAATCTTCCCAATCTCTGATTGGCTGATGACACATTGCTTGTAGTACTGCCACCACCCCCACTTTGCTTCTCTAGAATATATCCACAGATAATTGAACATAACTAGTGGTCAAAGCATGGTTAGAGACTAAGTTGCTTTACCAGTATCAGTTATGTCTTTTCAGTCTAAACATCTAAAATATTTTGTCACCATCAGTTGCATCTTTTCAGTCTTAACTAAGCAAATATTTGTTGAATTGAATTTTCCCAATAATCTCTAACATCAAAACTTCTCACTCTCAACACTGTCTTCCTAAAGTTGTCACTTACAAAAGCAGACTTTTAAAAAGCTAATGGGGCAAGATTCATGCACTTTGCCAACTTTTTAGCACTGCAATGCAGTATTTAAAGTGAATTTCCATAAATCCCCAAACAATTGCAACATCAATTATTTTTAAAAGACATGAAAGCATAGGATTTTGTAGAAGAAAAAATTTTTTTTCAAAAATGAGGGTTGTTAGCATAATTATTTAATTAATTAGAATGTATGTGTTGTACTAACTTTAGATCTTGTAACTAACAAGATAACTCAGCAGATATAATCCTGGCAGAAGACCTGAGTTGAAATTAAGTCTTGCTTTACAGTTGCATGATTTCATAAGATACTTTCAAATACAGTTTTCTCCAAGGTCTTTAACTATACAGTACAGAATCCCTTGCTATTTTGCCAAATTATTCAAACATAAAATATTTTGATCATTCAATAAACAAACATTCCTTTTCTAAGTAGAGGAAATCCCATTGTTTAACATTCTTCAATATGCATAGCAGAATTAGAGAACAATTTTACTTCATTAGGAAAATCAAAATTTGAGAACCTAGGCTTTTCAGAGTGTTTATGCTATTTTTCATTAGTTCACTTTAAATGTCTTAATTATTGGTAACATGACAAAATAAAATTAGAAAATCTTCACAAAATTCAAAATGCAGATATGCATATATATTTGTACTGGTAAATGTTTAACAACCAACTCTCCAGAGGGAAAGAATGAGCACAATTTTAAATTTATTCTGCATTTTTACAATTTTCCCATTACTTTCTTAAGTTTATACAACCAAGAAAACAATAAATTAATTCCTGATTTGTAGTATTTCTGAGGCATACATGCATGTATAGAAAACTTAACCTTAAGTTCTCAAGAATTCAATTCAATATACTTTTCTCAAGAACTTACCATGTGCCAAATAAGTTGCTAAGCGCCAGACATAAATAAGAGAAAGAGTGCGCGCCTATAATCAATGGGGGGAAATAAGACATAAAGGAAATTGGTAAGAGAAATGAAAGATATAGAGGGTTTCTCCTACAATGGAGTTCAAATGAAGTAGAGTTGAAAAGTACAGTAGAAAAGTCCAGATCCTTTGGGAACTTTGGAAAGAATTTAGTGAACCCAAGCTCCATCCATCCAAACAATGACAAAGATCAGGGAACCTCTAAAAGCTGGCTGTAACACATTCCTACAAATATATAGATCTTGGTACAAATGGACTGAATACAATTTTAGTATAAAAGTAGGACAACTGTGGCTATACATATATTCTCCTTCCATCTCCTTCCCCTAAAGTATGTAATATTAATACTCAACAACTGGTTTGAATAAGATTTTGTAGCGAGCTGTTGTCTCCAGAAGCTGCCGGATCACTCTCTGGGAAGAGATCTGCTGTGTCTTCTACTCAAATCTCTCCAACAGATTCTTCTTCCTGTAGTGAACTGTTGTCTCCATGTAGTTGCTGTTAACTCTGGTCCAAAGAAGTGACTTCCCTTCCTGCAGAGAGCCCCGTCAAGCCTGATGCAATTCAGAGTCTTCTTCTTGAATCCTGGCTCTGAATCTCCTCCAGCTCTTATCCTTCTCCAGGCCGATCTGCTCTCTGGGCCCAGTGCTATCTCTTTTATCCTCCCAGAGAATGGGCGTGGGATAATGCAAGTGCTTCTGGGAAGAACCACCCCAGCCAATGAGCTTGCCCCCTCTATCAAGTCAACCTGAGTTCTCACCTTGTAATTGTCCAGAAAACCTGAATTCTCACCTTGTCACTATCCAGACAACCTCAGTTCTCACCTAGTAATCCTAACATCTCCCCCTTTCTTTTAATTTAGAACATAGGACAGTCATGACCTTGAAACATAAATCCATCAATATGGGAAGTATTACAGATAATTACATAAATTACATAAGCACATAGTAACATAGTAACGTAACACATGCTAGAAGTATATAACATAATCATAAATTGAAAATTTATAAATGTCCATAAGTCCATTGTCCATTAGTCTCATCTTGTGTGAGGAAGCCCAATGATTCCTGCTGGTTTTAAAGTTCTTTAATAGTCTTCTTATTATCCATGCTCTTTCAGTGTCAGATGTTTCTTAGATCTTCTCCTTTATTTTGAGGTCTTTCTCTTTTTCTGTCTCTCTCTGATGGATAAGGCGAATATGACTTGTTGGCACCCATCTGATTCCTTCTCCTGCTGAAGAAATACAAGCAAACCCTCTCCCCCAGGCAGTTAACCTATCTGGTCCCTTCCATTCACCACTTTCTGGATCTCTCCACATCACCTGGCGATTATCTAAGGACAGTGGAGATGCTCTCACTGGACACTGCCCTTCTGGTGGGTTATAAAACCTGTCTGCTGGAGCCAGTGCATCTTTGTCAAAAATCAGAAAATTAATGGTATAGAGAACTAAATTTAGAAGTTCCCTAGGGCTTACCCTTGGCACAAACTATTACTGTGAGAATTTAATGCATGCTAAAACTCCACCTTGAAAAGGTATATAGAGACTAATAATCAGGTTGTGAAAACTGATCATTTTTTTTTACTACTCCATCGAAAAGCACACCACCCCTAATACAATACTTGCCTAGAGTCATGATGAAGGCTTACATTATAATGAAAAACATATAATGTAAGAATCAATTTTTGTACAAACACATTATTTTAAGCATATGTGAATGTTTTGATGATGCATTGTTGATGTGATGTTGCCAATATTCCTTCATTCTATGAGTATGTCATTTGCAGACTTAAAGAATTTCCAGAGTTCCTTTGGAAAATGAGCTATATATTACATGTAATATAAAGTATGGAATTAACCTTAAAAATATCCAGAGAACAGGACTTTTAACTGGTGTGGAAGATAAGATTTACTATTTGAAAAATGTGCAAAAAAATACAAACAAGAAATGAGAAAATATGCTGTAATTTTTAAAAAGTTTTTAAAAGTCCTTTTTTTTCCCCAAAAAATATATTATGAACTCCAATTAATACCAAAAAGATCACAGGAGCGAATTTCAGATTAATTAGTTTGCTCTCCTGTTTTCACTAAAAAACAGCAATTTTTATTTATTATGCACATAGTTTAACATTTCAATGAAAGTTACTAGTAATAAATGCTAGTTTGTTACAAATGCAGAAATCTCAGATGTCATATGTCATTCTGTGAGTGTTACTAGGTTTTCTATGAATTGTTTTTTCTTTTATCCCCACCCTCAACCAAATTAAAAGCTAAGAGTTCATATCCTGAGGAACGAAAAAATGAGATTTGGCAAACTTTGTCCGAACCTTATTTTTTTTTCCTGGAGAGGATGTGCCAAGAGGCAGATTATGTACTATTTAAATTATATTAACTACTTTACTATATAGCAGTTCTCCAGTTGAGAACACTGCTCTAAGCTTACTATTTTCCAAACACAAACTTTTAGTATAACAAGGCATTATGGTTGCTACAAGGATCTTTGGCAAACTTTCAAAACTGATGAAGGAACTGGGCACAGAAAAACTGGTTAGGTGATTTACAACAAGGTCAATCACAATCACAATTAAATGAGAAACAGGACTTGAATCAAAGTCCTTGACTCCAAAAGCAGTGCCCATTCATTCATATCATGGTATAAAGGAAGGAAAATAAGCTTTTCATAAGAACCAGGCACTGAGCTCAGGACTCCTATGCCAAGTAGCTGCCTCTAACACAGATACAATTATTATCATTCCTCTAAAGGACTGGTGGTAAATGACAATTAATTCTTAGTGGAGGTCTGGTATCCACAGAACCCCTCAGAAGCCTTCTGAGAAGCCTTCACACACACACACACACACACACACACACAATTGAATCTCCCTAAAACCTTCTGAAAATGTCCATTTCACTTGGGCACATTATCTGAATTTACATTAATTGAAGTTAATGAGCCTCAACTTTTAAAATTAACATTGGACTTTATTTAGGATTTTCTGGGAAGAGATATTGGAGTGAACCTCCTCTGGCTCATTTTACAGATGAGGAAACTGAGGCAAAGAGGGTTAAGTGACCTGCCAGGGTTACCCAGCTAGAAAGCATCTGAGACTAGATTTGGACTCAGAAAAAAGAGTCTTCCTGACTCCAAACCTGGTAATCTAACCACTGTGCCACCTAGCTGCTTCCATTTTCTTACTAACTATACTGAGAAATCAGAAGCTTGTATGGCAGAAATAAAAGAGATGATTAAAAACTTTTGATGATACAGAACTGCAAGGTTGAATTTGGTTTTATAAGATACAATGGCTTCTTATGGACAAAGAGGAGAGAAGGTATTGGGATAAAAATGAAAGATATTTTCCTATAGAATTTTACCTAGGGCAATCATTTGAAATTGAAGAGGTTGAGTGTTGCTTAGCATAACTCTCATAATGGGGTAGAGGCATGGTAGCTGGTTTTATATTGATTCTCTCACGGGGTAGCAACTCAAGGTGATTGATGGAATCTCTACCAAAGAGCAAAAACAAAACAAAACAAAACAAAATAAAACAAAAACAAAAACAAAACAAAAAAAAACTGCCACAGAGTGCTATATCTTGCTCTAATTTATCAATATTAGGGGAAACGGTGAGAAAAAAGAGGTGAGGCTAATACTGCATATATTTTATTTATTTTCCATCACATAACAATAACTAGGAAGGTTAAAGAGACAAACTATTTGGATGTTCAGTTGTTCCTGTTTCACAGTTGGAGCAGTAATCCCACATATTATTATTTTATGCTCTCATTCACTAGTTTCCCATATGATCTGTTAAACTGACCAGTGTACCATGCTTCTTCAGGGATTCTGACAGAGAGAAGAAAAAATTATATAACATATAACATACACACACACACACACACACACACACACGTGTATATTCTATATAATGAATACATATAAACACAACATTTGTATATATATAGTATAATAAATATATATTACATATACATGATATATATATATATAAAATGAACAATAGCCAGTCACTGAACTTCTGAGACTGTACCCAAGTATCACACCACTGTACTCATTCACCAATTACTAGTAAAACTACTGATTTTTTTTTGTTGTTCTGGGTAAGTGGGGCAAGCACTAAATGAGCCCCATTCTGATTTTAGTCTTGATACCGATCACTGTACCCAAGCCACCAGCTTGGTGGTATAAAAAAGTCCCATTCTTATATCATCAGAAAAACTGAATGAACCCAGGATAAGTCATCATATCGAAAGGGGTATAAAGAAATCAGATAGGTGTTATGGTTAGGATTATATGGTAAAAAAAAAAAAAAGGAGCACAAACAAAATAGTCCTGAAAATGTCAATAGGATACATTTCAATGCTAACATGGTGAAAAATCTGAGTTTTCCCATTTCTAAGAGAAACATTTGAATCTTAGAAAAGAGGACACAGGCAATGAGAGTGAAACACAGATCAAGTTTAGAGAGATGCACCCGTGGTCTAAGAAGTGTTATGGGACCAATGATATTAATATTAACCATTATTACAATTAATAATTAATGCCACCGTATGTCTGTCTACCATTTGGGGCCTTTCAAACCTCTTTCATTTCTATTATTTTGTCCTGTGGGGTGCTTAAGAAAGCAAATAATAGGGGTTAAAAGAAAATAATTTGCAAGAACTACACTTGCTTATACTGTCATTTGTATTTTTACCTTTCTGATAATTTAAAGCAGTAGGTTGCCTTTCCAAGTTAAAGAAAGAGGGAACTCCCCTATAAAGAGTTGTTTACTATTAAATGGATTTACTCAGAGGACTTAAAAACCTGATTAAGTTATGTTCATCATCTTTTCGTACATCCATCTAACCATCTATGCATTAACCAAGCATTTATCAAACAACTACCATGTACTAACAGGTCTATGCTATTCCAATACAAAATGCCTCTCTGATTAATTAGAATTTAACTAAAAAAATAAAATCTATTACCACAAAGACAAAAGATAGGGTAGAGGAAAATACATCTTTTCCTTAGAAGCAACCCACTTCTTGGCAGATTTTGTAACTTTATTACTTGAAATAATTTAATTCCTATTCTGTACTTTAAAATAACTGTAAGGTTGGGTAGGTCATTTAAGTCTTCATATTTTACAAGGAAGAATAATAGGAAGAATTTTCTTTGAATATCATGTATGTTCAATGTCACTAGTCCATTAGTATCACCAAAATTCAATTCCAATATAGAAACAAAGAGCCTCGGGGGCGGAGCCAAGATGGCGGAGAAGAAACACGCTACTCAGTGAACGTCCTCACTCCCTCACAACCAATTAGATAAATTAAGTCTCAAAATTAGCTCAGGACTGATAGATACCACAAGGACTGGAAGCACGACTTACCAGCTGAAGAGAATCTGGAGTTTCAACAGGAAAGGTCAGTTCTCAGGGGAGGAATAAGAAAGACCAGCACAGACGGTGGGGTAGGGGCACACTGCGCCCATTGCGCTGGGAGGGGCTCTGGGATCAGAGAAGCCACTGAGGTAAAGGAATCTGGCACAGGCTGTTAGCTCTTCTCTGCTAATTATTTAGCAGTTCAGAAGAGAAAGCCAAAATATTTTAAAACTCAGATTAGATTCCCCCCCCCCCCACCCTGGGGCAGACTCGGCACCAGGGGGTGTGGCCTCAGCTACCTCCTGAGAATAGTTAAGAGACTGACAAGTGGGTGGATACGGCCCAAGGCAACACACACTGCCTAGCTTAGCTGGAGGGAGTGGAACTCAGCTCCAGGAAGTCCCAGAGAAGCGGAACCTTTGAACTAGGGACCGCGGTTTCTGGCAGACACTTCCAGTTTGAGCGCAGGGGCTTCTCACGTCACCTGCTGCAGACGTCCACTCCCCACCCGGACACATAGGCTGAGCTTCTTGCTGTCTTCACTATTCTACGCCCTCAAAGCACAGCAGTGCTAATCACCTCTGAGGCACTTCCAGGGAGGGGGTGGGGAACTCTCTCCCAGAGCTCTCTCTTAGCGCGGGCGCAGGGGCCGCTGCATCCATCCGGTCTGGGAGGAAGCTGGTAAAGAAGTAAATAATTTCCTACCCCAGGGACAGACCCCAAAACATTTTTTAAGTATGAGCAAAAAAGCTAGAAAAACTATAGATTCCTTCTATACAGAGAAAGAGCGGGTATCCAACCCCGAGGAAGTTAACAGCAAAGATTCAGAAGATAACAACCTAAAGGGGAACGATTCCTGCCCCCCATCACATAACTCTCTCCTAGAAGAAGCTCTTAAGAAATTGAGGGAGATCGAAGAAAAATGGGGCAAGGAAAGGGAAGTTATGATAGAAAATAACAACGTCCTGAAATTGGAGTTGGAAAAAATAAAGAATTCACAGGAGATGCAGGGAAACAAAATTAGTGAATTAGAAAAGGTTAAAAAAACACAGGAAAGTAGGATTTCTGAATTGGAAAAGATAAAAAAGTCTCAAGAAAATAGAATTTCTGAATTGGAAAAAGAAAATAATTCTCATAAAAAAAAAATTAGGGAAATGGAAAAAAATTCAATAGAGCAAAATAATTCATTTAAAAACGAAATTGGGCATTTACAAAAAGAACTAAAAACTGTGAAAGAAGAAAATAACTCCTTAAAAGTCAGGATGGAACAAATAGAAATGAATGATTCACAGAGAACCCAAGAATCAGTCAAACAAAACAAAAAAAATGAGAAGCTGGAGAACAACGTCAAATACTTACTGGGAAAATCTATAGACCTGGAAAATAGATCTAGGAGAGATAATCTGCGGATTATTGGACTTCCAGAAAACTATGACCAAAAAAAGAGCCTAGATTCTATTTTACAGGAAATTATCAAAGAGAACTGTCCAGAGATAATAGAAACAGAAGGGAAAGTAGATGTGGAAAGAATTCATCGAACTCCTTCTGAAATAGACCCTAAAAAAAGAACACCACGGAATATTGTGGCTAAGCTGCAGAATTACCACACAAAGGAGAAAATCCTGCAAGCAGCTAGAAAAAAACAATTTAAATACCAAGGTGCCACAATAAGGGTCACCCAAGATCTGGCTGCCTCCACATTAAAAGATAGAAGGGCCTGGAACCTGATATTCCGTAAGGCAAAAGATCAAGGACTGCAACCAAGAATGAACTACCCAGCTAAGTTTAGCATCTTTTTCCACGGAAGAAGATGGTCATTCAATGAAACAGAGGAATTCTATATGTTTCTAAGAAAAAAACCAGACTTAAACAAAAAATTTGATCTACATCCACAAGACTGAAGAGAAACAGAAAAAGGTACACAGAACCCTTGAGAACTGTAACTCTGTTGTGGGTATATAAAAAATACTCAAGGATAATTTGATTTTACTGATATAAAAGAAAAAAAGGGGGGTGTAGTAAAGGGAAGGAGGTCGGTTCAGAAAAAGGGGAAGGAGTGATAAAAAGAGGGAAACTACATCCCAGGAAGAGACATAGAAAATACACCATATCTGAGGGAACTTAGTGAGGGGGAGAATCATTGTGTGAATCTTACTCTCATCAGAAGAGGCTCAAAGAGTAAATAATTAACATATTTGTTTTTCAGAGAATTTTCTCTCACCTCATTAAAAGGGGGGAGAGGAAAAGGGAAAAGGAAAAGGGGAATAAGTGAAGGGACTTGGAGGGAGGGGGGAGGGATCCTAAAAAAAAAAAAAAAGAGGGAGGGTTGCGCGTCACAAGGGGGGTCTGTAAATTAAATATCGGGGAGGGGGATCAGGGGGGTCAAGGGAAAAAAGCATAATCTGGGGATAATACGATGGCAGGAAATACAGAATTAGTAATTTTAACTGTAAATGTAAATGGGATGAACGATCCCATCAAACGGAGACGGATAGTAGATTGGATCAAAAAGCAGAACCCTACAATATGTTGCCTACAGGAAACACACTTAAAGCAGGGAGATACATACAGAGTAAAGGTAAAAGGTTGGAACAGAGCCTATTATGCTTCAGGTAAAGCCAAAAAAGCAGGGGTAGCTATCCTTATCTCAGATCAAGCAAAAGCAGAAGTAGATCTCGTTAAAAAAGATAAGGAAGGAAACTATATCCTGCTGAAAGGTAGCATAAATAATGAAGCCATATCAATACTAAACATATATGCACCAAGTGGTATAGCATCTAACTTTCTAAAGGAAAAGTTAAGAGAACTGCAAGAAGAAATAGACAGTAAAACTATAATAGTGGGAGATCTCAACCTTGCACTCTCAGATTTAGACAAATCAAACCACAAAACAAACAAGAAAGAAATTAAAAAAGTAAATAGAACATTAGAAAAACTAGGTATGATAGACCTTTGGAGAAAACTGAATGGCAATAGGAAGGAATATACTTTCTTCTCAGCAGTTCATGGATCCTATACAAAAATTGACCATATACTAGGACATAAAGATCTCAAAATTAAATGTAGGAAGGCAGAAATAATAAATGCCTTCTTCTCAGATCACAATGCAATAAAAGCTACATTCAGTAAAAAGTTAGGGGTAAATAGACCAAAAAGTAATTGGAAACTGAATAATCTCATCTTAAAGAATGACTGGGTGAAAGAGCAAATTATAGAAACAATTAACAATTTCACCCAAGATAATGATAATGATGAGACATCATATCAAAATCTTTGGGATGCAGCTAAAGCGGTAATAAGGGGAAATTTTATATCTTTAGAGGCTTATTTGAAGAAAATTGAGAAAGAGAAGATTAACGAATTGGGCTTACAACTTAAAAGGCTAGAAAAAGACCAAATTATAAACCCCCAACCAAAAATTAAACTCGAAATACAAAAATTAAAAGGAGAAATCAATAAAATTGAAAGTAAAAAAACTATTGAATTAATAAATAAAACCAAGAGTTGGTTTTATGAAAAAGCCAATAAAATAGATAAACCTTTGGTAAATTTGATCAAAAAAAAGAAAGAGGAAAATCAAATTGATAGTCTTACAAATGAAAAGGGGGATCTTTCCACCAATGAAGAGGAAATTAGAGAAATAATAAGGAGTTACTTTGCCCAACTTTATGCCAATAAATTTGATAACTTAAGTGAAATGGATGACTTCCTCCAAAAATATAGGCTCCCTAGATTAACAGAGGAGGAGATAAATTGCTTAAATAGTCCCATTTCAGAAAAAGAAATAGAACAAGCTATTAATCAACTCCCCAGGAAAAAATCCCCAGGGCCAGATGGATTCACATGTGAATTCTACCAAACATTTAAAGAACAATTAGCCCCAATGTTATATAAATTATTTGAAAAAATAGGGGATGAAGGAGTCCTACCAAATTCCTTTTATGACACAGACATGGTACTGATACCTAAACCTGGTAGATCGAAAACTGAGAAAGAAAATTATAGACCAATCTCCTTAATGAATATTGATGCTAAAATCTTAAATAAGATATTAGCAAAAAGACTTCAGAAAATCATCTCCAAGATAATACACTATGATCAAGTAGGATTTATTCCAGGAATGCAGGGCTGGTTTAATATTAGGAAAACTATTAATATAATTGACCATATTAATAATCAAATTAATAAGAACCATATGATCATCTCAATAGATGCAGAAAAAGCATTTGACAAAATCCAACATCCATTCCTACTAAAAACTCTTGAGAGTATAGGAATAAACGGATTATTCCTTAGAATAATCAGGAGTATATATTTAAGACCGTCAGTAAGCATAATATGCAATAGAAATAAACTGCAACCTTTCCCAGTAAGATCAGGAGTGAAACAAGGTTGCCCACTATCACCATTACTATTCAATATAGTACTAGAAACGCTAGCCTCGGCAATAAGAGCCGAGAAAGAGATTCAAGGAATTAGAGTAGGAAATGAGGAAATTAAACTATCACTTTTTGCAGATGACATGATGGTATACTTAGAGAACCCCAAAGACTCTGCTAAAAAGCTACTAGAAATAATTCAAAATTTCAGCAAAGTGGCAGGATACAAAATAAATCCACATAAATCCTCGGCATTTTTATATATCACTAACAAAATGCAACAGCAAGAGATACAAAGAGAAATTCCATTCCAAACAAATGTTGATAGTATAAAATATTTGGGAATCCATCTACCAAAGAAAAGTCAGGAATTATATGAGAAAAATTACAAAACACTTGCCACAAAAATAAAATCAGATTTAAATAATTGGAAAGACATTCAGTGCTCTTGGATAGGCCGAGCGAATATAATAAAGATGACAATACTCCCCAAACTAATCTATTTATTTAGTGCTATACCAATCAGACTCCCAAGAAACTATTTTAATGACCTAGAAAAAATAACAACAAAATTCATATGGAAGAATAAAAGGTCAAGAATTGCAAGGGAACTAATGAAAAAAAACTCAGAGGAAGGTGGTCTAAGTGTACCTGATCTAAAGCTATATTATATAGCAGCAGTCACCAAAACCATTTGGTATTGGCTACGAAATAGACCGGTAGATCAGTGGAACAGATTAGATACAAAGGACAAAAAAGGGTACATCTATAGCAATCTAATCTTTGACAAACCCAAAGATTCCAACATTAGGGATAAAAATTCATTATTCGGAAAAAACTGTTGGGAAAACTGGAAATTAGTATGGCAGAAATTAGATATGGATCCACACTTAACACCATATACCAAGATAAGATCAAAATGGGTCCATGATTTAGGCATAAAGAGGGAGATAATAAATAGATTAGAGGAACAGAGGATAATCTACCTCTCAGACTTGTGGAGGAGGAAGGAATTTATGACCAGAGGAGAACTAGAGATCATTATTGATCACAAAATAGAAGATTTTGATTACATCAAACTAAAAAGTTTCTGTACAAATAATACTAATGCAAACAAGATTAGAAGGGAAGTAACAAATTGGGAAAATATTTTTAAAAACAAAGGTTCTGACAAAGGTCTCATTTCCAAAATATATAGAGAACTGACCATAATTTATAAGAAACCAAACCATTCTCCAATTGATAAATGGTCAAAGGATATGAACAGACAATTCTCAGAGGAAGAAATTGAAACTATATCCACTCACATGAAAGAGTGTTCCAAATCACTACTGATCAGAGAAATGCAAATTAAGACCACTCTGAGATACCACTACACACCTGTCAGATTGGCTAAGATGACAGGAACAAATAATGACAAATGTTGGAGGGGATGTGGGGAAATTGGGACACTAATGCATTGCTGGTGGAGTTGTGAAAGAATCCAGCCATTCTGGAGAGCAATCTGGAATTATGCCCAAAAAGTTATCAAACTGTGCATACCCTTTGACCCAGCAGCGCTACTACTGGGATTATATCCCAAAGAAATACTAAAGAGCGGAAAGAGACATATATGTGCCAAAATGTTTGTGGCAGCTCTTTTTGTTGTAGCTAGAAACTGGAAGATGAATGGATGTCCATCAGTTGGAGAATGGTTGGGTAAATTGTGGTATATGAAAGTTATGGAATATTATTGCTCAGTAAGAAATGACCAGCAGGAGGAATACAGAGAGGGTTGGAGAGACTTAAATCAACTGATGCTGAGTGAAATGAGCAGAACCAGAAGATCACTGTATACTTCAACAACGATACTGTATGAGGATGTATTCTGATGGAAGTGGAAATCTTCAACATAAAGAAGATCCAACTCACTTCCAGTTGATCAATGATGGACAGAGGTAGATACACCCAGAGAAGAAACACTGGGAGGGGAATGTAAATTGTTAGCACTAATATCTGTCTGCCCAGGTTGCATATACCTTCGGATTCTAATGTTTATTGTGCAACAAGAAAATGATATTCACACACATGTATTTTACTTAGACTATATTGTAACACATGTAAAATGTATGGTATTGCCTGTCGTCGGGGGGAGGGAATAAGGGAGGGGGGGTAATTTGGAAAAATGAATACAAGGGATAATATTATAAAATATATATATATATAATAAAAAAAAATTAAAAAAAAAAAAAAAAAAAAAAAAAAAAAAAAGAAACAAAGAGCCTCCTTTCTTTTTTAAAGTGTAAAATCAGTTTCCCAAAAATTTAACAAATGCATGTTACAACAAGAATTTATTAAGCATTAAGCACTGTAGGGAAAATATTTTATCATGTATTAATATTATCTAAACCTAACTTTATGTAACATATTGTCTAATCCCAGTTTACCAAAGAGATCAGGATGGCCTCACAGATACTAGAAGCAAACCACTTGGCTGTAACAAATGCTTATATTCCATACCATCCTTGTCTTTGGTTTGTTCAGGTCTTAATTTGGGTGCACTCAAATCATGTGTTTTGAGTTCCCCAAATTATACTGAATGTTTATATTTGCCTACTGATATACATCTCAAATTGCCCTTCTCTGGAAACTGCTGTCTACATGTGGCAATTCAGGCAATTGTCTGAACTCTATATACAGTAACATCACAGAGACTTGTAAGGGAACGACACTTTTTTCTGGTTCTCTCCTTTCCCAAATGACCTAATAAAATTCTTTTTAAACCTGTTTCAGGTATGAGGGTTTATTCTCTAAAAGACTAATAGCACTTACTAGGTACCAAGACAAAGGTAACATAAATAATTAATGAGAAGAGAGTCGATAAAAAGATGCAAGTAAGGCACTAGGACTAGAAGGGCCTTGGAAAGTTCTCATGATAAAAGAGGGAAATTAAGCTGACCCTTGAAATGAATTTAGAGGCAGAGATGATAGAACAAGTTATTACAAGCATGGGAGACAACAAGTATGGAATACAGGGAAAGAAGATGGAGTACTATGTTTAAAGAAGTACGAGTAGGCTAAGTAACTAGATCCTAGAGTGTATAGCAGGAATACAAATGACCTGGAAATGAAGGTCGTTGTTATGCGTTTTCAGTGTCAAAAGAATTGCTATAATTTGCCAACAGAGTTAATGTATGGAATGAGGGAGGGTGAAAAGTTGAGGATATCCTGTGATCTAAGAAGCCCAAGGAAAAACTTGTTGGTTCAGAAAAAAAAAGGAGAATTTAGGGAGAAAGTACCTGTTTCACTTATACAATGATGAAGAGAACCATCTACACCCAGAGAGAGAACCATGTGAATAGAGGGTGGAACACAGCATAGCACTCTCACTCTCTGCTATTATTTGCTTGAATTTGTTTCTTTTTTCCTCAGTTTTTCTTTTTCTTCCTTCTTGATTTGATTTTTCTTGAGCAACCAGATGGTTGTGTGAATATGTATACACATATTGGATCTGGCATGGATTTCAACATATTTGGCATGTATTGTGACTGCCTGCTGGGTAGGGAGATGATGGGGGGGGGGGGTGTAAAAGGGGTCAATGTTGGAAAAATTACCCATGCATATGCTTTGTAAATAAAAAGCTTAAAAAAAAATGAGTCCTGTTTTGGATGTATTACAGATGCATCTCTATGTTTGAAATGTTAAAAATATCTGGTTGATATTGGATTGTAGTTCAAAAGAAAGATGAGGATTAAATATATAAATGTGGGAGATATCTGCAGAAATCATAAAGGAACCCATAGGAGCTGATTAGATCAGTAAGTGAAATAGTAAAAATCAGGAAACAAGAAATAGAAACATAAGGAAAAATCATGATTAGTTGTTAGGATACAGACAAAAAATTAGAGAAATAAATCCCAAAGA
This sequence comes from Sminthopsis crassicaudata, assembly GCF_048593235.1. Lineage (NCBI taxonomy): Eukaryota > Metazoa > Chordata > Mammalia > Dasyuromorphia > Dasyuridae > Sminthopsis > Sminthopsis crassicaudata. The sequence goes on along the minus strand of NC_133621.1, from coordinate 97,412,447 downwards.
GAAAAACATATGGAGGAAGAAGTGATCAGTACTGTCATATACTGCAGAGAAAACAAGAACTATCAGGGGAAGAAAAGGCCAGATTTAACAAAGTTGGATTTGAGAAATTATTCTAAAACTGCAGCTGGTAATGTCCATAACCTAGACCCTACCATGGAACAGCTGCAAACTGGTTTTTCCGTAGAAGAAATTAATCAGGAAACCAATTTGGTAAGGATTATTTAGTAACTGTCCCTAATCTTGCCCTCAAATGACAAACAGCTGTGGTATACTGGCAGAAGACCAGAATTTTTACTTAGAGAATTTAATTTTCAATACTGGTTCTTTTTCCTAGCAGTTACTGGGTCCCATTCTGGACATGCACTTCTTCATCTGTAACACAAGAGGGGACAGGGGGTTCCAAGGAGCCACATATCTCTAAAACCTGTACTCATATATAATTCTATGGTAGACAGAGGGCTTTGTTGAACTTAATGCTTTTTTCAACTTAGGAAGAGCTGACAAAACTTTTCCTCTTCAAGTAAAGCCTTTTGAGTCACCTTCATAAAATACTGAGCAACATGGCACAGGGTTGAAAACTTAAGGAGAGGTAAAGATGAACCACAACCCTCCAAATTGTAGACTGGAAATAAATAGCTCAGCACATGCCTGGCACACAATAAATGTTATCCATTGATTACTGATTAAATCTCTTAAGGTAACTGGGATACTATTTGTGTCTTATCCAGAAGAAGGGTCTCTCAGAATACCAAATCAGTAATTTTCTGAGGCCATAACTCCCTAGTTTGGTTAACCAGAGAAATGGAGGAAGGCCTTATGGGAGTTGGGTGTCCCTCCCTGAAGAGTGTCTGACACTTTTGAAGGGAATATCCACATTGATAAGATCAGGATTATCTGGAATACTGAACAAATTGAGATCTCTAATACAGAATTTTTTTTTTATCTGTTTTGGCTCAAGCTCCTACTCATTTACCTGTACTAGATTACTTGGTAATGTTTTTTTCTTGCTTACTTCCCAGTAGGTGATACTACTTTGAGCTAGAAATAAGACTATAAATTGGTTACTTGAGTAATTCCTAAAATTTTCTATCATTGGTCCCTAAAAAGAACTCACATAAGAAAACTTGATGTCGTATTTAGGTGGCATAGTAGATAGAGCAGCCCTGAAATCAGGAGAGCCCGAGTTCAAATCTGGTCTTAACACTTAACATTTCCTAGCTGTGTGACTCTGGGCAAGTCACTTATCCCCAACTGCCTCAGGGGAGGAGGGGAACTTGATCTACAAATGGAAGATGGCACCTCCTCTGCAATTTATCATCTTAAAGAGTCACCTAAAACCCTGAGAAGTTAAGTGAATTGACCAGTCATATAACCTGTCATATCAGAAGTAGACTTGAACCCAGAATTTCTTGGTTCTAAGGATGGTTCTTATCCATCATGATAGGGTGCTTGTCATGTTAATCACCACACTTTACAATATTCAACTCAAGAAGTATTAATTGACTGCTATATACAAGCCATTAGATGAAAAATATCACATTCTAGGACCTCAAAGAGTTTACAATCTAGTATGAAGCAATACAGTATTTTAGTAATGGAAGTCAAAAAAAAGGTGACTGAATAGAAGATGAAAGTATTCTACAATAAGAGATTACAATAAAGATCTTTTAAAAAGCAAAGTATGCTCAGCAAGTGTGAGGCAGCACAAATGGTGAGAATTATAGTTTAAAGACCAGAGGGGAAGGCTGTGATTTTAAGATATTCAAGGTAGCACAATCATTAGTAGTGACAAGATCTAAGCAGTGAATGAACTAAAACTGGCTGGAGTTGAAGAGTTAGAAAAGACACTGTAAAGTGGTAGTTATAGAATTCAGGTACATAAGTATCAGGGAACAAAAACCAAGTGTTCTCTTCATTTTCTATCTGATTCCTTCCTAAATTTCATGCCTCTCCCATTAGAAAAAGTTGATCACCAATAATCAAATTATCAAATAAAAAAATAATAATAATAATCAAATAACAAAAACAAAAATTAACACAATGCAGAATTTCTTAGCTTCTGATTCATACTCAATATTTTCTTACCTCAGTTCCCACTAACCAGTGAATGAAGAGTAGGAGCTATGAACTAATCCTAAAGTCTTCCTTTATGAAGGAGTCAGATTCATTTTCCATCAGCAGCTTTCTTAAGATTTTAAGACTCTACTCTTTTGAGTCACCAACCACTTTTCTTCTTGTGTACATCTTCTCTTACTACAAAGAAAGCTCCTTGATGGAAGGGAGTGTATTTTTCAATCTCCAATACTTAGACAACTATACTTGCTTAATAAATGTTTGTAACTGTTGTTGTTCAGTGGTGTCTAACTCTGTGACACTTTGTGGAGCTTTTTTTGTTTTTGTTTTTGTTTTGTTTTTGGCAAAGATACTGTTGTAGTTTGCCATTTCCTTCTCCAACTCATTTTACAGATGTGAATCTGAAGCAAACAGGATTAAATGACTTGCCCAAAGTTACACAGCTAACAAATGTCTAAGACCAGATTTGAACTCATGAAAGAGTCCTTCTAATTCTAAGCTTAGTGTTCTAGCTACTGAATCACCTAGCTGCCCTAACAATTATTAACTTAATTGAAATAATCTAATTACTAGGGTACAGAGGGGAATTAGCACCTATCAGTATTTGTGAATTACAGTATATCGTCTACATGGCAAATTATCAGGTAAATTGGACAGCAATGTGGAAAAATAAAAATTCTCTCTAATATCAAACTAAATCTGTCAGGACAGATTAAAAAGCCAATTCCTCAAAGGCATAATTAAGAACTCATATCCATATAGCCATTTGTAACTAACTTAGTACACACAATAGGCTTAAAATTGTTACCTACAAGTTAAAGAAGAGAAAACAAAGTGCAGAGTTACATAGCTAGTAATTCCTGATGGCAGACTCAAGTATTCAGAGGGAGGGAGGAAGGCAAGAAGGAAGGAAGGAAAGAAGGAAGGAAGAAAGGAAGGAAAGAAGGAAGGAAATAAGGAAGGAAGGAAGAAAATAAGAGAGTGAGGAAAAAATGAAGAGGAGGAAGAAGAAAACAACCAGACAAGAAAAAATTTCATAATACTATGAAATGAAAGTCAATCAACTAGAAAAGAAGATCCAGAGTCTTTAAAAAGAAAACAATTCTTTGAAAATTATAATTGGACAAAGGGAAAATAATCAAGCTATATGACACCAAAAATAACAGAACATGATAAATGAAAATAATAGAAGAGAATGTTAAACATAAGCAAAACAACAAATCTGGAGAACGGAGAAAAAATAAAAATAATTGGACTACCTTAAAGGTGTGACCAAAAATGAACCTTAATACAATAATAGAAAGAGGAATCAAAGAAAATTGTCCTCAAATAGAACAAGAAGGAAAAGCAGAAATACAAAAAAATCACCACCTCAAAGAGATCCTACAAGGAAAACAAAGGAACATCACTAAATTTTGAAACCTCCAGATCAAAAAGAAAATTTTACAAGAAAGAAAACAAATGACACAATTCTTATTAGTAGCTACAATAAAAAGCTGCAAATTCTAGAATATTAAATATTGACAATCAAAAGAACTAGACCTAAGACCAAAAAAATATTATATCCACTAAAATTAAGCATAAATATTGACTGAAAAAAAATGGACATTGAATGAACTCATAGATTTTCAGGATGTCTCAAACAAACCTGAACTTATAGAAAATTTCAAATATAAGTACCAAACACTAATTTCAAGGGAATTAATAAAGACAAACTGTTTATGTTCTATATGCAGAAATGTAAAACAAATGTCTATGACTGACATCAGTAATTCGGTAGTCCAAAAGAAGGACAAGAACTGAGTATTTATTATCTAACTGACTAGGAGAAAATAAAAATAGTAATTTTGGTATATAAATGAGATGCAGACTAAGAACAGACAGATTATTCGGGAGGGGAGGATTGGTAATTCTGAAAAGCTACACACATCAGGAATGGGTTAAAGAGGAAACAATACACACACACACACACACACACACACACACACACACACACACACACACACACATCATGAAGAATATAGCAGTATTCAAAAATTTATAAACAAATATGGGGAAAGGGAATAGGACAAGGTGAGGTATAGAAAGGTGTATAAATTTGCAGCCATAGAATAAGATATGGGGAGAAAGAAAGGAGAAGGGAGAGGCAGGAGAGAAGAAGGGAGAAGGAAAGGAAGTATAGTCTATTATACCCATGACATAAGACTCTCAGAAGCAATATAGAGTTGTTTAAAAAAAGGATTCAATTTCTAATCAGAAAGCCCCACCTCAAATACCATGAACCATTTGTGCCTCATCTCATTTAAACTTTCTGCCTCAGTTTCTTCTGTCAAATTAGAGCATGGGACTAAATAGTCTCTAAGGTCCCTTTTAGCTGTAAATCAATAATTTTTTGACATGTGATTGGATAAGGCATCATTATAGAAAAGAGACTGAGGGTAATAAAAGTTCCAAAGGAAAGGTTTATTTTTGTTAAACTAATTTTTCAAAAGTTCATTTACACTAATATCGTCCTTTTGCAGTTCCTTAAATGTTCTTTTTTATTTTTTTTCAAAATAGGACATATATTTTCTGACAGCCTTATTTACAGAGACTGAAGCTTTTAAAAAACAGTTTTGCTCAATAGACCTGAACCAAACATGTAAATTGCTCATCAGATTCCAGCCACAGTATTCACTTAAAATGTGCTCAAAAAACAAGTTCAACATGGCAGAGTAGACCAAAAATGACAAAATACTATTTTCAAACACGTGAGGCTATTTCAGAACTAAGTTTATCACTACTAGGATAAGGACCTGTTCCCAGCTTACCAGAACCTACTAAAGTTTGTGGAAACATAGGGCAGGAGGACAAAAGGTGAGCAGGACCTACAGCCTGGCACCATCCAAGGTGAAATAAATACTGGATTATTGCAAGCCTGCATGCTATGTATCAAGCCCTCTCTAATACGAAAATGTCATCTCAATTAGAAGGATCCCAGAAAACTAGTCACAAAATGAAATGGAATCCTTACTGGAGACACAACTATTGAATTTCAGAAACATCCATAATTAATGTTTCCCTCCAATTTGTCCTATGCCCTGCAGTTCTCTCCCTGGGTGTCTCAAATTACTACACTAATAAGCACAACCCTATTTCTGCTTGTAACAAATACTCCCATCAAATCTCAAGTAAGAGAAATTTTGCCATAATTTTACCTAGCCAGTGGAATTTCTCTCTCAAAGCAGTAATAAAGAGAAAAATAATACCCTCATATTTTATTTTCCACTCTTACCCACTGGCAGACTTCTTTCCAAATACTTGAAAGCAACTATTATTGAAATTTAAAAGCTCCATAGGATTCCATTTCTCAAAACACTAATGTAACAAAGAGTTTCTAATTATTATTCCCCAGAAAAAAAAAAAAGAACAAAACCTATACCTCTATAAATAACTAGCTTCTGATAGGGGTCATCATCTAGGACACATCTTCATTCAGTAAAAGGTACATTTTCAAAACAAGTATCAGTACCTTTTTGGATACCTGGCTATAAAGAAAGGTCTATTTCGCAACTCCCAATAAAGAGCTAATGCAATAACACTAAAAATTTGGTATTATTTATCTAATACAGTTAGAATGATAGATTTTGATCTAAAGCAGGGATGGGCTTAGAATTAATTGCCTTCATGGACTGCTGTAGGCACTATATTTTGGAGAGAATATGGTGGATTCTCCTGAATATTTCCTCATACTGTGCTTCCCCGCAGCATGCTACTCAAGAAGTCCTTCACACACCAGCAGAATAAATTGTGTACTTCAATTGAAATGGTCCACCATGGGGAATGGCCTTTTACTTTTCAATAACAAAACAATTTCAGATAAAAGAAAAACACTGTTAAAGATGAAAATGCCAATGTTTCAGAAAATGCCATTTCAAACAAAGTTACAATGATTTGGAATGCAGGAGGATGGTCTAGGGAATCAGGCCATGTCAACTATAACAAAGGTAGGAAGTGCTGCTCATCACTGGGTATTGAACACATGTCATTATTTAGATCCCCTGCTTACCTTTTCTAGTCTCCTAAAACCCTCTAGATAAGGTTTGGTCAATCCTGTCTTCCCTATCTTTCACTAAGAACATTTCACAGAAGAGTTAATCATAACTGTTCAAAATCATAGATAACAAAATTAACTCATTTCATTAATTCCTAACATCATATTAAAGTGGAAAATAATAATTCCTTGACCATATGAAAGTATCTCAACATGTTTGGTTTTTTTAAAAGATAATTTGGACAGAAAATATAACTGGAAAGCGTTTTCCCACTGATTTAAAAAAAAAAAAAAAACCACACCCAACAATATTTTGAGAAAAAAAGATATGAGCAAACCACCTCTCTGCAGAGATGTGGCTTTGGATTACTTATGTAATATCAAGTTTATAGAAAATCATACTTTGTTAAGCCTTTTTTTTTTGCATTTAAAACATTCATTATAAATAAGAAATAGAAGAAAAAATACATTAGAAATGTTAAGTGATTCAAAAACAAAACCAAAATGATTTAAAAAGAAAAGTATGGGAGAGAATTGGGAAGGATCTTCCTCAATAGAATATTAATTTCTTGTGAGTATAATCCCATTAAATTTGTTGTTGTTACTGAATTTTTATTTGTTTATTGGTTGTTTTATTGTATTCTTTTGCCATTGCATGCTAATCTTTAGAGCAATAGCTTAATAAATGTCCACTGAATGAAAATGAATTGGCAAATACCTTAGTGTTGACAAGTTACTGCATACACAGATTCAAAGAGAAGAGAAAGGATGGATTTGAACCAACATAATGACAATTACCATCATTTGACAGAATTTTCTTGCTTTTTAATAATATCCTGAATTAGTATTAAATGTGCAGCAGGTGGCACAATGGATCAGGCATAAACCTGGAGTCAGGAAGACAGAAGTTCAAATTCTGGCTTCAGAAGCTTCATGAGCTTAAGGTCATTGGAAAACCTTGCAGTTGTGTAATTTTTTATCACTATATCCTTAGCACCGGAATATGCACACAAACCAAAGAACTTAACAAATTATTAAAAATTTTATTATTTCTTATTACAGCTTTTTATTTTCAAAACATATGCATGGATAATTTTTCAGCACTGACCTTTGCAAAGCCTTGTATTCCAAATTTTTCCCTCCCCAGATGGCAAATAACCCAATATATGGTTTAAGAAATGTTTACAGAACTGATGGAAAGGAGGAAGAAATTAACAACACAGACAATGTTGCAGTCCCAATTGCGGAACCCCATTTCTGGGTGTTTCTCAAAATAATAGCAATTGGATTCAAATTGATATAGTACTTAAAGGTTACAAAGCATTTTCATTTGCATTATCTCATTTGATCCTTATAACATGATTACTAATTAAGAATTTATGATTACCCCATTTTATGGATAAGAAAACTGTCAATTGCCAGGAGATAAGTAATGTTACCTTGGTCACCTAAATGACAACTAACAGAGAAAAGACTCTCTCCTGTCTTCTGATTTCAAGTCTAGGTTTCTTTTTAAATTACGCAAAAAAGGAAATATTTCTTTAGAAAAAATGAAATATCTGGCAATGAAATAGAGTAACAGAAGAATTAATAATAGTAAAAATAGCAGTAGTAGAGGTGATGATGGTGGAGGTAGTAGTAGTAGTAGTAATAGTAGTAATGGTGGCAGTAGCAGTAGCAACAGCAGCTAGTATTTATATATTGCTCTAAGTTTGCCAAATGCTTATGTCATCTGATCTGTAGAGCTCTATCCACCATACCACTTAGCTGGAGAAGCCTGTTTTAATATTGGCATGAAAAAATGAAACATTTTATGTTATGCTTTCTGTACAATAAGAAATATCATACAATAAAACCTCTGTTAATTAAGAGAATAAATTCCAATGACATACTTTATAAGATACTACATTACCAGAGAGATATAAAACAGAAGGTACAAGGATGCTTTCTAGAATGCCAGGGGAATCTGGAGGGAAAAGCCTTTGCAAGGCCAATTTCAACTGGACAAAAATGTCCCCAAATCTTGGAAAAAAATCATTGCTAAGTTTAAAAAGCTCTTTATCTTATAGTAGCTATGAGAATTGCACATAATACTCGTAATCCAAAAGAAAAAAGGTTGTCATTATTTTTTCTCATATCACATTTCACTGTTCAACTAATTTAGCAATAAAAAAAAATATCCACTTTTTCAATGAGTGGTAGAGAAAGGACTTGAGACTAGAGGCCTGGATTTGATTAACATCTCTGTCATAATTTAGTGAGCTAAATAAACTAAACATTTTGAAACATAATTTACTCATCTGGGAAAAAAAAGGGGGAGAAACAAAATACCCTAACTACTTTATTTATAGAATAGCCAGAGAGGATCCAATTAGATTTGGGCAGAGACAGTTAAATGGTACAGTACATAAAGCACTGAATTCAAATCTGATATCAGATACTAACTGTGTGATTCTTAACAAAGCTCTTCACCCCTGTTTACCTCCATTTCCTCATCTATAAAATGGGGATAAAAAAATCAGGTTTATCATGAGGATCCAACAAGACAGTATTTGTGAAAGTAGTCTAGGACATCGTAGGCATTTAATAAATGCTTATTTCCACCTTTCCTTTATAATTCTATAACACTAGATAAATATAAGCAATTACTGTGATCATCATCATCATTAAAGACTACATCTTTCAGTAATTTGGATATGACCAAGTTATACTAAACCTTCTAGGTTTTGTTTGAATTTGAAATCAATGCCCTAAAGTGTAGGGAATGAATTACTCCATGGAGATATGGCCTCATTCTGTAATTTATATCAAATGTATTAATTCCCTTCTGCTGGTTATCTTTAAAAACAGATCCTCTTCGAATCAGAAAAAAAAATCTATTAATCTGTAGTTTTTCAGTAAAAAAGCCAGTATAGTATAGTAAAAGAACACAGTAAGAAAATCTGGATTCAAATCCTGGATCTGCCAGCATTGAGTGAATCATGGACAGTAGCTAGGTCTTACAAAGGGTAGAGTCCTGGACTTCTTCATGGTGCAATTGAAAGAATAAAATAAAAGTGATATAAATACACACTATTAATTCATCATTAATTTAACTTGTTGTCTCCATCAGCAAAATGAAGAGTTTGAACTAGGAGATCTCTAGAGTTCCTTACAGTTTTAAAATTACAAAGCAATAAGTAAAAAAGTAGCCATGACACACCATGGACTTAAGTTTATTGTATGCATTACTACAGAGAGAAGTTTTGAAAAAAAATAAAACTGAACCTCTCACTCTTGCTTAATATTAATGCTTCTGTTCCTTCAGTAATAAACACAGTCTGAGACTGGGTCTGAACTAGAATGTTTTGATATTAATGAAATCTTCCAAAGATTATCTTCTAGTATCCCAGATTGCAAGAATGTAGAACAGCATCCATGCCACAATGAGGCATCAAAGTAGGATTTGAATGAAGGAATATAGGTACCATGATATAAACAAATACACTTATTCAGAAATTGCAGTGTCAGGCTTTTGTTTTTGCTTTATCTGGCAATAAGAGTATATACAATTGATCCTCATACATTTTATATACTTGTTTTAAATATGAATATTATGGTATAAAACTAGCTATGCTGTATGAACAACAACGAAAGAAAGGAAAACAATATTCCTAAAAATGTGAACAGATTTATTATCCCAAATAGCTTTAGCCTTGTGCCCCTACCAAAAACAAACAAATGAAGAATACCTCTAAAATGGTTTGAATGACCTCATTACCTGATATTTCTAAAATCCTACTTTATACATAGATTTATATATTTAATGGCAACCCAAGTTATGTTTCTGGAAAAGAGTATAGCAGGAAAAGGGCCAGGAAAATTAAAGAATCATATATTTTTCAACTAAAGATATTGTAAATCATGTAAAAGGGCTTTTGTTTTGTTTTTTAAAATCTTAAAACAAAGCTAAAAATGTCTTGGGAACCCTACAAATCATCAGATAATCTCTCCTAGAATTAGTAATCCTATGTAAACAACATTGTAAAAAATGGTAGATGAAAGTTGTAGAGGGTCACAGATAGTGGGGGAACACTAGGTGAGGTATAAGACCCTTCAGCCCAGAGGGAATCTGCTAACAATGTCTGCTTCTGCTCCCCATCTCTCCTAAGGGCTTCATGAGAAGTCAAGGGGGGGCAGGGGGTGACAATCTGTGTTCTACTTGAAGCAAGAGATACTTACATCAAGAGGCAATTACATAGCAAGATTCATTTTAGTTATCACTTCTCAATGTGCTGTGATGATGTAATGCTACATACTCAGTGTGATATAATTGTACTAAAATATTTAATGGCTGAGAGGACTTGAAATAAGGGGACTCCATCATGGACTCCATATTTGACCAGCCTCCTAGTTCCCCTGCTTCATCACTTCTCCACTAAGATCAAGGACTTGGGCTGGTCCCAAGATCTTCTAGAGAGTCAAGATGATATATTTTGGCAGCCCAATGTGGGGGCTCTAGAATGCATAGTAAAGTTTGGCACCCTATTTTGGGGACTCTAGAAAACCATACAAAAAGTCATTTATATTTTCTTTAACTCAATATGTCAATCTACCTCAAGGGAAAAGCAGTCCACTAAGTAGAATTAATCCATTTTCAATTTTTTTTTTTAATTTTTAAAAAATTCTCTAAGTATACAAATCTATGTGGGTTTACTTCATTTATAAAATCTTATACTTTAATGTTAACAAATATGAAACATTTGTATTTTTTTTTTTTTTGGTTTGTACTGTTGCCAGAAATACTTCAATATAATTCTATCTCATTAGATGCTCCAGGTAGGAACACAGAATATAGAAGCCTATTGCTTCAGTAAAATAATAGCATCAGATTCCATACTGTGACACTATTTTACAGATGAAACAGCTTCATAATGAGGTCCTTTTGGTGGAACAGTAATTAAACTCCCTTGAATGACATCTACAGGAGATTGACTTAAACTTCAAATATACTTTTTAATGGCCTACTGAGATTCCACTCTATTCCCATCATTTGTGCTGTGTCTCAATAACTATAGAAAAAGCAGATCATAAAGTAACAAACCCAGTTATGATTACCTTTGCTCCACAGATGATGAAAATAACTTCTATCCAAAGGTTGATTAAGGATCAATAAGCAATACTTCAAATTCCCTAAGGAGAAAAAGGGAAAAAGGGAACAGATTACTTATTAGTAGTAGTAGCATTTAATAAATTATTGGTGATCAAAAACAAAAAGTCCTAGAACAGACACAATCAATTGTTTTTTTTATTTTAAAAGGCACTAAAGATTAATAGGATCTTTTTTACCTTAATATACTATCAGTCCAACTGGAGAAAAGTATTATTAAGGCACTAAAGTTTTTGTTTGTTTTTTAAGTCAATTATATTATCATTACTGTGGATTACCTATTCATTGTAGGAGTTAATTTTCCAACTACTGCCTAATTGTTCCTAGGGCCATAGTATCTTACTCATACTTCCCAAAAGGTCTCTTTTCTTATGGGAGGTACTTTGAGGCTTTTACTTAAAACCTTATTTCCTTGTTCTGCCATTCCATTATTCGAGTCTAATATGATGGGACAACAAGAAATTTAAAAAACTTACTAAGAATTTTCTTGTGTACATTAGTACTTGCAATTAATCTCAATCTATTCTTTCCTCTCCATTTAAACCAAAGGAAATTTCTGTTAGTAAAAATGTCCTCTAAGTAAGATCATGTTTGTTACTTGTATTTAAAAAAAAAAAAAAAAAAAAAAAAAAGACATGAAAGTGAAATATCACTCTGGCATTTACTGAGCATTTATTACATATAACATGAGAGAATACTGTAAACAAGAAATAGTTGGATGGTTCTGTTCCTCAAGGAGCTTATAATCTAATTGGAGAACAGAATGTATACATAGAAAGTTATATAACATGTGTGTATGTGTACAGATATACACACATATACAGAGAAAAAATAGAAAGAGACAGAAATGTTAAACATTAGGAAATACTAGATTAAATCACTAGACAAGTGATGTAAACAGTATATGTTATAGGAGTTCAAAAGAGCAAGGGGTCTCTGCTGTCTGAGTTGGTTAGGTAAGAAATGAGCCTCAAAAGAGGCTTAGCCCAAAGACAAGAGAGAATTCAGGCAGAAAAAATGATGAAGGCAATGTTATAGAGAAACCAGAGAGACACTGTTAGGAAAAATGAGTAGTTTGAGCTTCAGCCTCTTAAATATAGATAGTCAATGAAGGTTGTTGAGGTTGGTATTACATGCATAAAACAATACTCTGGAAATATAAATCTGGACACAGTGTTTAAGATGGAAACTAGATTATGAAATTCAATTAAGAGACACTGCACTCATGTAAATCCAAGATAATTAAAGTTTGCGTGAAGATAGTGGCAATGAAATTTTGGAAAAAACATGGCAGCTGTAAGACATTACAAATGAAAAATCAATAGGACATAATGACTGATTACAACCAATGACAGACTATAAACAGGGTAGAGGATGTAACAAAAAATGGGAACTGAGAGTAACTAAAAGGTTTTGAATTCAAATAAATAAAAGGATGATACTTTTAAAGGGAAAACTTTTTAAGGAATTGCAAATTCTCTTTATTTAGTTAGGTTATGCACGTAATATTGATTTTTTAAAATATTTCTTATGAGTCATATTGGAAGAGAAAATCAGAGAAAAGGTAAAAGCCATGAGAGCAAAATAAAACAGAAGAAGGGGAGAAAAGTATCTTCAAGGGAAATGAAGGAAGCAGAAAATCTTGGGTCCCGAAAGCCTGAAAGTGAAAGAAAGAAAGAAGCAATGGAGGAAATGGAAAACACAGCAACAACTGTCCTGGTCAGAGAGAAAGGACTACTGGGAGAACCTTTTTAGGGATATGACTAGGGGTCTCAGAAACATCTTTGCCTTTAGTCTGAAAATTCAATTCCTCTTCTGATGACCATATTCCCTTCCAGGTTTTATATGAAGGTAATAGCCCCCTTCTTCTAAGATGAAGGCCATGCAGCTAGAATTTGGCCAAATCAAGACTTTGGGCCAAGATACATGAAATTGAAGAAAACACACTAGGTGAATTCATCCTGCTTTTGTTAGGATTTCCCAAAGTCCATGACAGGTGAAAGCTCATCTTACACAGTGTGACTACTGAAGAAAAGATCGCTGGCTCAACCACAGCCTACTCAGCATATATTTCCCTCCAGAACTGGAAAAAAAAAATTGACCATTATAGTTTACAGAAAAGGACAAGCCATAAAGTTAAGAACCAAAATGATGTTTTCAGAAGAGAAGCATGATCCACTGTGTAGCATGATGAAAAAGAAAAAAATGATAAGGACTGAAAATAAAAAGTCATTCAGTTTGGTGGTAAGAAAAGATATTAAATTTTAAGAAAAAAGTTAGGAGTGAAATAATAGAAATCACCATTACATAGCAAATGAGTGAAAGGGTGTAAAGATATAGAAATAGTGACTATTGTCTACTCTTTTAGAAAGGGTGGTGATATAAGGAAAAAGAGAAATAGCAAAAGTAGTTTAAGAAGACAGAATCCAAAGATTTGTTCCAAGTGGGAGAAAAAAATAAGGAGAACATGAAGATGTAATCAAAAGTGAAGATAGCTGGTGGAATGAGGCAGAGATACAAAAACACAAGTGGATAAGTTATACTGGTGAGGGTATTTGAGCCTATGGAAAGAAGATTTAATAAGCATCAAAAACTCTTTATATAGCATTTTATCCATAGTGGTATCCTAGGTGTCCAGCATGGTGCCTTGCACATAGTAGGACTTGTGGAATAAAATTAAATGGACCACAAAGTCTAAGACAAATGGCCATTTCAATAATGTAGGGGCAGAAGTCCATAGAGCCAAAGGAAAGATGAAAAGCCAAAGGAAAAGGATGGGTAGGAAGAATGAGAGTGAAGATCTGAGGCATGTGAAAATACTTTGAACAGCTGCTGTGGGGAACTTGCCAAAGAGATATTAAAGGACTGATCTGTAGCATTGACGGCCAAAATAAGATTAGAAAGTATGAATTTGTAGTGAGTTCAATGAGTCCAGTTTTATTACTCTTTCTATCAACGAATGATGGAGTAGAAATAGAAACAAAGAAAAAGATCTGTGGTAGTGACCCAGGATTAAAGACTGCCACATCAAGATGTCAAGAAAGTAAGGGGATGGAAGAATTAGACTGCAGAAAGACATCTCAAGAATTGAAATAATAAGAGCAAAGAACCAAAAGAACACCTGAGGAAAATGTTGGCGTTAAATATTCTTACATTTTCTTCTACTCTGAGATCACTTCTACTTCCCTCATTATTTGCTATTTGAACCTACATTTCTTTAACTTATATGTTGCTGTGATAGCCAGGAAAAATGTCATTAAAAGACTTGGCAATTGTCAGTGCTATAAAATTACACATGCATATATCTTGTAAATAAAAAGCTATAAAAAAAAAGGGGGGGGGGCCATAGATAGGGGCAGCAAGGTGGCTCAGTGGATAGAGAACCAGCCCTGAATTCAGGAGGACCTGAGTTCAAATGTGGGCTCAGCTACTTAACACTTCTGCTGTGTGTAACCCTGGGCAAGTCACAACTCCAATTCCTTCAGCAAAAAAAGAAAAGAAGAAGAAAAAGGAAATAAAATCTAAGTGAACTCCTCCTGTAAAAGGGTTGTAAAAATTCTAGACCATTACAATCAGATTATAATTGGTAGAAAACACAACAACCTCCAAATCTAGTACCAGAGCTGAGAGACTGCTACCATGGGAATAAGGTGGAATGTCCAGCAGATGAGTTAAAGTTGGATGCTATATTATTCAGTGCAAAGATTCCCTGATTTCCATTAGTATAAAGTAACCAGGAAACCCAAATGATTAGCAACAAAATATTTGAAAATGATGCATTTGTTTACCATGTGTGGCAACATCCAGAAAATATGGACATCAGAGTAGAACTCAGCAATGACTTAAAGAGACAATGGGATAAGAGGTTTTAAAGGAGGGAAAGGAACCTGCATGTGCAAAAATGTTTGTGGCAGCCCTTTTTGTAGTGGCTAGAAACTGGAAACTGATTGGATGACCTTCATCAGGAGAATGGGTGAATAAGTTATGGCACATGAAACAACAGTATGATTTCAGAGAGACTTACATGAACTAATGCTAAGTGAAATGAGCAGAACCAGGAGATCATTACACACGGCAACAACAAGAGTATACAATGGGGGCAGCTAGGTGGCACAGTGGATAGAGTACCAGCCTTGAATTCAGGAGGACACTTAACACTTCCTAGCTGTGTGACCCTGGGCAAGTCACTTAACCCCAGGCTCCAAAAAAAATATACAACGTTCAATTCTGATGGATGTGGCTCTCACAATGAGAGGATTCAACCACTTCCACCTGTTCAGTGATGAAGAGAGCCATATACAACCAGAGAGATGAATGTGGGAACTAAGTGTGGACCACAACATAGCATTCTCACTCTCTCTGTTATTTGCTTGCATTTTGTTTTCTTTCTCAGTTTTTCTTTTCCTTCCTTCTTGATCTAATTTTTCTTGAGCAGCAAGATAACTGTATAAATATGCATACATAATGGATTTAAATTTGGAAAAGATTTTGCAAACGTCAATGTTGGAAAAATTACCCATACATATGCTTTTTAAATAAATAAATTAAAAAGAGAGAGAGAGAGAAGAGAGAGAGAGAGAGAGAGAGAGAGAGAGAGAGAGAGAGAGAGAGAGAGAGAGAGAGAGAGAGAGAGAGAAACAGTGGGATGCCCCTCTTGCCCTCAGAGTCAAGTAAATGTTAGGTACATTTAAACAATAAGGTAATCAACCTCCAAGAAAAGGTAAATTGGGGCAAGAGGTATGCCTCTGCACTCTCCACTTAATCAGACAATATGAAAGCCTACTGGAAAAGTTAAAAAAAAAAAAAAAAAAAAAAAAAGTCTTTTATGTAAACAGGAAGATGAAAAAGTGATCTGAAGAAGCAGAGAGGGATCTTGTCCCACATGTCAAAAAGTAAATATGTGGAATTGGGAATGAGAGAAGAAAAAAGGAAGAAAGAGGATGATAGAACCCTTCAAGATAAGTAAAATAAATAGGAAGCTATAATAAATAACAAATAGAAGCTATTCTCAAAAAGGAGGAAGTTTGTGACTCTCTTAGCAGGAAACAGAACCTTGTAAGCTAAGGAATAATGAAGTGTATCCACAAGAGCCTATCAGCTATCCAGATAATCCAGTAAGGGTCTCAGGAAGATACAATGAGTACTGTAGCTGTTGACTCCCTGCTGAAAGATAGTAAGGCAGCTATCTGTTCAAATGACATTAACAAGCTTTAGCAATTTGTTCCAACACCAACACAACTTGGGCAAAAACATAGCAGGAGGCCTTGG
The DNA here is from genome assembly GCF_048593235.1 of Sminthopsis crassicaudata. Classification (NCBI taxonomy): domain Eukaryota; kingdom Metazoa; phylum Chordata; class Mammalia; order Dasyuromorphia; family Dasyuridae; genus Sminthopsis; species Sminthopsis crassicaudata. The sequence continues at coordinate 97,395,924 of NC_133621.1, read as the reverse complement.
ACCCTTGACAGCAATCTTTGAAATGATAAACAGTATGAAAATGATAATACACATTCACCAAATCTTGTATCCTAGAAAGGAGACAATTCCTTGGATTTCAGAGAGGTGAATGTAGTTCTAATATGAGGAATTTCACACAAGGGATTCATTAGTCCAAAAGATGCTCTTCAGGCATATCTTGTTTTATTGTACTTTGTAGTGTTTTTTACATTAAAGGTTTGTGGCAATACTGCATTGGCCAAGTTTATCAGTGCCATTATTCCAACAGCAGGTGCTCATATCTTTTCTTTATCACATTTTGGTAATCCTTACAATATTTCAAACTTTTTCATTTTTATTACTGTATCTGGTATAGTGATATGTGATCGGGGATTTCTGAATGTGCCAATGTCATTGTTTTGGACACCAGGCCCATATAAGAGAGTAAACTAAATGTGTAAATGTGAGGTCATTGCCCTTCTCTCTCCCTCCTTCCCTCATTTCTGGGTGCTCTAGTCTTACAAGCACTAAAAAAAAGAGAAAACTTTTTTACTTTATAAACAACAAATCCCTATTATGAAAAGAGAATAAACACAATTAAATTGAATGGGGGGGATGGAGTAGAAATGGGAATTGAGAACCTACAAAGCCCAAAAAGAAATTCAAAGAGAAAAGCAACTTTGAAAAGTTTAGATCTAATGATTTTAACAATTAGTAATTTTACCAATGTGGCTACTTCTTTTAACAGTGAAGAGAGAAACTACTGTCTTCCCATAAGTCTATCTTTGAAGTCAGCCCTACATGCTAGAAACTTTCCTTTAAAAATAAGACTCAAATGTAATACAGAAATGTTTAATGAAATAAATTTTAAAACTACAATATAAATAATGTTAATTTGTGGCTTTCAAAGTCAATATGTAGACATCTCTGTATTTAATTTGATGTCACTACTCAAGACATCAGGAATATTAACAAAAAATTCAATCCTCTGACTAGCCTGTTTTTCTTAACATATATCATAATACAGAAATACAAATAAACATCCAAAATAAAAGGTGAAATGAGAAACATTCTAAGAAGTAGAGACAAAAATGATATTTAGAGGTAAGAAGAATAAGAAAGGTTTCAGCATTAAAATGATGCTAAAATTCAATATCCACCAAAATGAATTAATTTCTAATAGGTGCTACATTCAGTTAAGATACAATGTTTAAATAAAATTCCTTCTACTTGTGTGGTCTAATTAGTAAAGGAATAATCTATTTAGATTAATTGCCATAGACCTGTATGTGCCAAAATGTTTGTGGCAGCCCTTTTTTAGTAACTAAAAACTGGAAAATGAATGGATGTCCATCAATTGGAGAATGGTTGGGTAAGTTATGGTATATGAATGTTATGGAATATTATTGTTCTGTAATAAATGACCAGCAGGATGAATAGAGGCTTGGAGAGAATTACATGATCTGATGATGAGTGAAATGAGCAGAACCAGGAAATCATTATATACTTCAACAATGATACTGTATGAGGATGTATTCTGATAGAAGTGGATATCTTCAACAAAGAGAAGATGTAATTCAGTTCCAATTGATCAATGATGGACAGAATCAGCTACACCCAGAGAAGGAACTCTGGGAAATGAGTGTAAACTGTTTGTATTTTTGTCTTTCTTCAGGTTATTTTTACCTTCTGAATCCAATTCTTCCTGTGCAACAAGAAATTCGGTTCTTCACACATATGTTGTATCTAGGACATATTATAATACATTTAACATATATGGGACTGCCTGCCATCTAGGGGAGGGGGTGGAGGGAAGGAGGGGAAAATTCAGAACAGAAGTGAGTACAAGGGATAATGTTGTAAAAAATTACTCATGCATATGTACTGTCAAAAAAAATACAATTTAAAAAAAAGATTAATTGCCATAATTAATAATACAAGTTCATTAGAGAGGTTATAAACATGTGTCAGGTTAAAGGGTAAATTTACCATCAACAGGCAATAGATTTCAAAATGTGATAGAAATAGTATTTTGGTGAAAGAAACAGCTTGAGCAAAAACAGAGGCAGCAAAGGTATAGGGCAAAAGTATAGCTATTTTTTAAAATAGCTAATAGTTCTATTTATCTAAAGAGCAAATTATAGGCAGCAAGGAAATAGAGTTGATGGACTGCCAGGTCTGGAATCAGGAAGATATAAGTTCAAATTCAGCCTTAGACACTCATTATGTGAACTTGGACTCAACTTGGACAAAATCTTATAGGATTTTGCTTCAGTTTCCTCAACTGTAGATCGGGAATAATTATAGTACCTAATTCCCACAAATGCTGTGAGGATCAAGTGAAATAATGTTTAAAAAAATATTATGCCAGTGCCTGGCATGCAGTAGGAGTTATATTAGTAGTTACTATTATTGTTATTTTAGTAGGAGATAAAATTGAGAAGATTGGTTGCAGTCAAAAATAGATTCAATGTCTTACTGAGGGGTTTGCAACAGTTGAATAATCAATGTAGAATCATCGTTTTTGTATAGGGAAGGGAAATAGGTTGTGCTTTAGAAAGTTTTATATGATAGGGGTATGATAAGTAGATTACCAAAGAAACAGGATGGTGTAATGGAAACAGAATAAGATTTTGGAATTTTACCACTTACTAATTTAGACAAATAACTCAGCTATGCTGAGCTTTAATTCTGTCATCTATAAAATGAGGTGCTTGTTCTAGATTTTTTGCAGGGCAGTTGAGAGGATAAATGGAAAAGAAGGATGTGAAAAACAATGTCAAGGAAGAATGTGTAGGATTTGGCAGCTGACTGAATTATGGCAGAGTTGGAGAAGAGTCAGAGGTGATTGAGTTTATAAAATAGCAGTGTCATCAATAGAAATAGAGAAGTCAGGAAGAAGAGCTATTAGGTAAGGAAAGGTAAAAAGGAAAGGGTGACAATGAGTTCAATTTTCTATATACTTAATTAAAAATGTTAGAGGACATGAGGTACAAATATTTAAATTCACTTTTAATTCTACTAAATGCAGTTGAACTCAATAGACTCTTTAAAACTCAATCTATTTCCTTATGATCCAGATAAATTGAATAGAGAAAGACAAATTAACAGCATTCAGTGTACAGTTGGAACTATAAGAGTTGAGATCAGGAAGAGAATTGGAAAGAACAGAAAGGAGAAAGAAATTTGGCAGTCATCTGCATTGAAGTGATGGCTGAAGTGGTATGATCTGAATCACCAAGACGGAAAGACAAGTATCAAGATCAGAGTTTAGGAAATATATACATTCTAGAGGTGGAAGAAGAGAACAAAGTGGAAAGGAGACAGAACACTCAGAGATAGGAGCAAGATGGAAGGGTGAAACTAAAAGAGGACAAAAAGCAAGCAACAGAATGGTTTGGGAATATAAGGACTAAAATGACTTATGGTTTGGCAATTAGGAGGAGGGGGGAAAAAAGGAATGCTTTAAGCTTTCCTTAACAGAAAATGTATTCCTTAACAGGAGATGTATTGAGAAATTATTTTCTTTCCTTCCTTTTTTAAAGTTTAATAATATTCTCTTTCCCATGGAAAGAAACTTTACCCTCAGTGAATACAGCCAAGTTCTTCATCTAGTAAACTGACATTGGAGAGACAAATTGACAAGAGTTCAGAAACTTTCTCCCAACAGCCTCCCCTGCCATGCTGACCCAGACCAGTGTAAACTGTGTTTCTGTCAATTAGGAAAATCAATCACTTGCTAACAAACAGCAGATGCAATGCTATAGACTTAGGAATTCAGGATGAAGTGCTAGAAAAAAAAAAAAAAAATGACAGTTCATCCCATTTGTTTTGACATTCTGACAGCTGTGCCACCATTCTTTATATTTGTGAATGTTTGTAGGGAATCCTTCTCAATCTCAAGTCTTCATCTTTAAAGTGGGCAGACATGTAAAACCCAATAAAGGGCTCAGTTTTTAATTTTGACTATTCTGTTCACATAAAACCTGAAAATTATCATTGAGAATCAGTCTTAAAATTAAATTAAAATCAAGTGCCCAATAGACTTTGAAGGCAACAGAGGTAGATGTCTTCTGAATTTACAGACTGTTTCCAGCCCTTTCTACCCAAATCAACTCTCTATTGAGAGAGCTGCAACTCATCTACATTGTCATTTCCCAACTTATTAGGTAAGCAGTCTTCCATACTCTTTTCCTTTTGTTTTGCTAGAGGAAGAATTCTTAATTGCTGTTAAGAAAAAAAAAAAAAAAAAAAACCAACAACAAGAAAAATTCGCAGTGCTCTTCAGAATACAGATTAGAGTTAACTAACTAAACACTCATGAATCTACCAATTCCCCACAAATTACTAATCTTTCTATCTTTCAAGAGAGTCCCTCAAAAGATCTGTGATTAACTGCAAAAATGTAAAAAAAAAATGTTTCTATCTTTTTAGGTTTATAAATTTTTTCTCAAGTCATTTTTAACTATAGATTCATTTTTGGAGAAAAGGGAAAGGAAGGGAATAAGTATTTGATAAGCACCTACTATGTGCAAGTCAATATACTAAGCATTTCAAATATCACCTCTTTTTGATTGACTGAACTAGCAAATTCTTAAAATTGATGGAGCATAGTGCATTAATCATGAGAGAAAATACCTGAGCTTATTTGGGATTATTAGACTGAATTTACTTCTAAATGAATATATTGTGGCTTATTTCAAATGGGCCCTTACAATGACATTTGTGAAGTACATTTAGATGCTTTAGTTCTGCAAATTTCTACCTGCTTTCCCTTGTAAAATTCTCCATATATGGAATATCATCATTCCCAAATTTGAGTTTTGTTTACCCTTTGTTTCCAACAAACACATTACAGATTACCTTGAGCATAGTTATATGTCCCACCTGTACTACAATCTCTATTGTTTAAGGAAATAACATAAATTAGTTTACAAACATGGAGAGGCCCAATGATATTTGACAGTGATCTAGATGAGGTAAAATTATCAAGAGTCATAGTTAATGGGCATATTTGAAGCTATCATTGCCTTATGATATGAAGCTCCTCATAGGAAAAAGTCAGGGGATTATAGCTTCAGTAACAGAAGAGGGTCCTGAGATTATCTAATCCAACGCCTTCATAAGGAACAGTGGCAAAAATTTACCAACAATGGTGATTTTATCCAAAATGACAGACAGTAAATGGCAACACTAATTCAGAACATTTGCTCCTATTGAAGCAAGTGTTCAAGCCTGACTTTAGATGTGATCCTCAAGGACCAATGGAGAAGCAAACCTTTGTTGTGGATATAAAAATGAGGTTTTCAAAAGACACCAGCTGCCTGTGCTTCACAACACTAGAGAGAGTAACCTGAATCAAATTAAAATGTAGTTGGAAGATATTTAACAAAATAAAATTATAATAAAACATGGTATTAATGTAATGTGTTTTTTTTCCTTAATCAATATGCAGTTTTGTGGGCCTCATTTCTGTTTGAGTTTGTTACCACCATGGTAGATAGCATTCATACCTCAGGTGCAACCTCAATTACATCCATTACTAAGGACTCTTCATGCCCAACAATTTTAAGACTGGATGACAAAATACTTTGGGCCAAATGGTACAAAGAAACCATTTGTGCTGGTTTTCCACTTAAAAATTAGTTGGTTTTTATATTTTGAACAACAACAACAACAACAACAAAAATGGTTTCAGAAAAGTCATCATTTGAAGGTTAAGTTAGCATTTCATTTTTATTTTATCAGATCTAAAACTTACCAAATGGTTCTTTATTATTTGGTAATTTAGTTCTCACTGTGTCTAAATGAATCTATTTATGAATGGAGTGGAGAGGAGAAGTAGGAATCACAGAGCAGAAATTCAAAGCCAATTAAGAGGTCTAAAATATGAAACATAATCCTTTTAATTGAGACCTAGTTTCTCATTATTCCAGCACCAAATCGCCATTGGACTTTAATGGTTTGAAGAAAAGCCATTTTATCCCCCACTTTAAGTTACTTCAGAAATAAGTGGTACTGGGAAGAACTACAGAGACATTTATTGCTTAAAAACAAGAGGGATGGAAACTAATTTTAAATAATTTAAGTAATATTAATAACTAAATGTAATTGGGCCTTACAGCAAATATTAGATACCAAAAAAAGAAGGATACAACAATCAGCAGAGCTCAACACTCTAAATTTGTTTCACATTTGGTAATTCAAGAACATGACTTAGAGAAATGCAAAGAAGGGTCAGTGGTTCATAATTTTTTTTATTTTTTGGTAATTTGTTTCAAAAAGGAAATTGTTGTTTAAAGTCTACTTGTAATAGTGAGATAAATGTCTATTTCATGAAATGATGAACAAACTGAGGTTACAGAGTTACAGTGATTTGACCAATATGATAGAAGTGTTAAAGGTCAAGACTACGCTCCAACCCCAGCTCTTCTAACTTCAAATCCAACGACCTTTCTAGTACATGATGCTGCTTTGACATTCATATTTTATTAAGTGTGATAAGGTTATGTATTTACATGATTAAAATTAATAAACTCCCGATAAAGGTTATCATAATGGTTCAAACCACCAATACTTTACAAGATATCTATCTAGTCTTACCAACATATTTTATAGACGAGGAAATTAGGGGGTAAAATGATTGGCCAAAAACAATAAGTATTACCACCTACATTAGAATTTAAACCTTCTGATTTCCATTACATTATTGCCTATATATGTATATTTCTCTAAGTTAGAAGGGACCTAGGAGGTCACCTGGTCAAGTGGCACCAATTACCCTTCTAATATTCCTAAGAAACAGTCATCCAGTATTTGCCTAATTACCTTCAAAGAAGGAAAACCATTTGAAATGTTCCACATGATATCTAAACATTTTCTAAAAAGTTTTCCCTGACATTGATCTGAAATCTGCTTTCTGGTAATGTCCGGATTCTTACATGTTCCTGTGAGAAAGGTAAAGCAGATATTATAATTTTATAGATAAGGAAACTGCAGAGAACTTTGGTTAAAGTGGCTAATCCAAGTTTATAGAGACTATAGAAGGAAGAAATTGGATATGAACTCCCAAAATCCAATTCTCTTTCTACCAGCTTGAAATGCCTTTAAATGTGAGTTTTCACTGTGTCCACATCATTCAGATAAATGAACAGTAGTAGTGATTTCCTGAGAAATCTAGAGGACCTCCAAGAGAAAGAGACTTTATTATTATTTGCTAGAGAGAATGTGGGTTCACACACACACACACACACACAAACAACATAATATGTATACAAAAATACTAAATATAGGTTTCTTAAATCAAATGTAAATGCATATAGATATGACAGAGTTTAAGTCTGTAGAACAAATGTAATAAATTCCTCTGATTTGGTAGCATCTTTGTAAGAAATGGAGATTTTATCAATTCAAAAAATACAGCTTCCTTCTCCTTCCAGTGTCACTCCTCCTAAGAATAAACTAACCAAAAGCCCTAGTAAGAATACACTGGAAAAACACATAAATAATCTTATTTATTCAGAATGGATTTTGATTATAAGTGAGATATGTATAAAAAATCTCATCAAAATTGAATTGATTTGAATTTGATGATAAGTAAAAAGAAATCCAAAGTAACAAGACAAGCAATAGTAGGAGGTTTCATGGGAAAAAGTAGAATTTGAACTAGGCCTTGAAGGAAAGTATTTCTATCAAGGTAGGTTGATGAGGGAGAAGACTGGTAAATATTGATTTATGCTAGTGGCTATAAAAACATATATATATATATATATCATTCCAGGCATGAATTATAGCATGAGTAAAGGAACAGAAGTAGAAGAGGGCAAATCAGTATTGGAAAACAGTTGAGTATTTCCATTTGGCTGCTCCATAGTATATAGCAAGTGGTAGGATGGAAAGATATCAGAACCACAAAATATTAATGTCTAAAAGGACCATCCTAAAGAAAGATGACTTCCTGTATCCCAGAGATCATAAAAACCTTACAAAAGTCAATATTTACATCAATTCGGAAAAAAATAAAATATGATGAAGCTTAAAAAAAAAAAAGTTGACAAAGAATGAGCTCTACAACATATGCAGCATCTAGTATTTGCTTAAAAAACTCAAATAATGTGATAGAACTACAGAAATGAAAAATACTTTGAGTACATACATAATTCCACTCATATTCTCCTCTAAACAAATCTAACTTCACAATCATTTTTGGCATTACAGTTTTCCATTAATTTAGTTAGAATCTCCATTTAAATGGACCCTTAGGAACATACATTTAGATTTTGAATAGAACTTAAGTTATCTTTCCCAGTCCCATCACTTTATAGATGAGAAACTAAGTGCAAAATAGGTTATTGGATTTGAACTAAGATCACAAGTCAGTATATGATGCAGAATTGAAACATTTCAGACTCCAGATCAAACACTCTTTGAATTGAAAAGATAGTTATTTAAATATTTCACACTTTATTTACACTTCTGCCAGAATTAGAAGTTATCTTTAGAATATTCTGTTGAACATCAAGTGAAAATAAGTTGATTTCTTGGAATCTATAGAGTAAACCTCTGTCTTCTTTCGACTAAATATTTGTTTAACAAAGTCTCTGGCATCTATAGAAGGAGTCCTATAAAGGAATAAAAACAAAAATATGGGAATAAAGCAGATGTTCAGTGATTGAGAAATAACTGAATAAAACACAACACATAAATCATAAATATTATTATACTGTATGTCCTTTAAGCTCCAATTTCAGCTTTCAGAAACTCAAGTCCAGGTCCTAGAAAAAAAGCTACATTACCCTCTCATGATTCTAGGGGCACCCTTGAGGAACTGATAAAGAAGTGGGGAGGGTAATACCCTAATAGCCATTAGCTTGAGCTCTCATCTGTGTACTTCCCTTAAGGATTATCTCTTAAGAAAGAAACCCTGTATGATGATCAACTATGATAGACTTAGATCTTCTCAGCAATACAATGATCCAAGACAATTCCAAAGGCTTGAGATAGGAAATGCCATCCAAATCCAGAAAAAGAACTATAAAGAATGAATGTGGATTGGAGCATACTACTTTAATATTTTCTTGTTGTTCCTTTCTTGTGGCTTTTCCCTTTTGTTCTGATTCTTCTTTCACAACATGATTAAATAAATAAATATATATATATAAATCAGTTTGCTTGCTGTCTTGGAGAGGAAGAGGGGAGAAAGGGAAAAACTGGGGGGATCAAATTCTTATAAAAAATGAATGCTGAAAACAATCTTTACATGTGATTGGAGGTAGAGTGGAGAAATACTATTAAAAGAGTACATAGAAAGCTTAGATATTATATTGTATGCTTCAAAGCTCATAAAAGTCCTCCTCCAGCCAAAAGGCTGGGAAGAAAAGCACAACAACAGGTAGTTTCTCACCAGGTATTCTTAATGGAAAGCCAATCTATTTTTAGTCTCTTCAATTCCCTTCTCAGCTCACTAAGAATTATCCTAATACTTAACCTATGGGAATCCTCTTGCTAGTGTTCTCACCTAGTTAAAGGTTCATGGTTAGTTGTAAGATTTAGTTCAAGATTTAGTCCTTTAAGATCCTGGAGATATTTAGCTTAAGACACAAATACTTAAAAGGGTCAGGATACTAATCTTCAAGAAACTGAAGGCCTGTCATGAATTAGAATAATTCTTCTTAGTTCTGGATAGAAAATGAGTAATCCCATCTAATAAAAAGGCCATTTAAATCTTTCCATAATGTATTCAGAAGGTATTATCAATAGAATTCTGTACTTAGAGATCCAATGAATTCTATGAATAAACTTCTGGACAGATGGGCAGTGGAAGACATAGGTCTACATCGAAGACATAGGTCTACATCTTGACTCTAATAATTACTGTATGCAAAGATCAGTTATTATTTAACAAAAAATTCTTAACAATTACTACCATTCCAAATTTGAGGGGCTTCCTCATGGGTTAGATGGGTTCTATCCTCATTGGAGAACTTTCAGCAAAGGCTAAAGACTTTTTTTTTTTTTTTGGACAGGTTCTTATTTGAGACTAAATGGTTTTTTACATCATTCCAAATTCTGAGATCCTATTTTATATAGACTTAATAGAGTTGTAAGGGACTGAGAGATATTCCAATCTACAGTGTGAGGTAACTTGAAAAAAAAAAAAAAAAAAGATAAATTCAAGGCTTTAGGGTTAAAAAAAAAAAAAAATCACAGAATGTTAGCTCTGGAAAGGCTTTTCCATCCTGCCAATCATAATTTCTTTATGTATGAAAAACTGAAGCCTAGAGAAGTGACTCCCTTTGCAACCTCAATTTCACAGTTTCTTAAGTAGGTTTAGAACTCCTTTCCTAAAACATGGCCCTAAATTCTGGGTGGAACTCCATCACTATCTGTCCCACTTGCAAAATGACTATTTGAATTGCATATACTTTATATACTTTACTACCTAAATATAAAAGTTATGTTCTTTTCAAAAACTAAAAAGAAATTCAAGTGTTCTACTGTGCTCATCTAGTTCACACTATGAAGTACCCTTCTTCTGACTTCTAAAAAGCTAACATATAGACTGAAAGAAACTATATCACTTCTTCAGAATATTTCTGAAGATAAAATCTTTAAAGGATATTCTGTATAACTGATTCTCTCTAACATATTCTAAATACTAAGCTAATTTAGATTTAAGCATTACCTATAAAGATTAATAATATCAGAGTTGAAATAGATGATTTTTGGATAAGCTACAGTTTTTAATTCTCTAAAAGGTAGCTTTTTTAAGTCAGTTATTTTTCTTAATGAACTCCAATTAGTTTAAGATAGAGATCTTGCTTTAATTGAACTCTGCCAACTTTCTTCTAATGCAATAATCATTCATCCAAATAGAGAAATTGAGTTTATCTGACATCATTAATATTTTACAGAAGTGTCCTTATTGTTTGACAGGTTGTGAAGTAAATGGTCATAACAGAATTATATCCAAGAAGCCTATACAATTTTCAAAAAACTTCCAAAAAATTTTGTTTGAGAGCCAATGGCATCACTTAGACTTTTAATTTTTCTTCTCTTAAGTAGGAAAACACATTTGAGAAGGGTATATTGTATGAGTGTGTGGAATATATGCTATGTCCCTACTACATTCAAATTCCAAGGAAATCTGCTAGTAGACAACCAGAGTTAAGTAAAGGAATCCAACTATGCTGTCTTAAAAAGCCAGAATTCAATCTTTTAAAGAACTCAAACTTTAAAAGGTTTCATCAGCAAAATGAAAATTATATTTCTGGCACTGAATGATCAGAAGCTGGGTTCAAACCCTAGTTCCACCATTTCTTCCTATGTGATGTAAGCTAAGTTAAATTTCACACCAATAAAAGTTACATCTAAGGTGGAGAGTGAAACTTAGGAAATTATTATTTTATTGTTCTTTTCATCATTCACCATTAGCCAGGATGTTTCCTTTAGGTATAACATATTACACCAAGAATGTCCTAAGACTCAATGATGATTAGCCTTTAAAGAACAAGAAAAAATTAAAGAGAAAATTTGAATCCTGTAAAAAATGATAAAGACCTGGCCCTGTGGCTTTTTTCTTTTAAGGAAGAACAATATAGGTTAACAACTTGAAAAATAAAAACTGGTCTCTTTCCTCCAGCTTTTAATTTCTCCTTGCAAATTCAGAAAATATAAAGTAAGGGACTTTAAGGAGTTTTTATGAGAGGTTTATAATGTTGGAACAGAAAGTAGAATAAGCTAATTCTATAAAATGTGCTTACTTTCTATTCTATCAATGTGATGTTCAAGAAATGTGGCCGGTGAGTACATTTGTTATTTAAAACAAAGTATAAAATTGAGAAAAGGGAATATTTAGACTCAATTGCTGAGGGTTTAATGACAAACTGTATCAGGCACAACTAATTATTCTAAAGGATGGCTACTCTGAAAAACACTGTGTGATGATAATTAAGCAAGATTTACATTTTGCTAATTGTATATCTTATGTGGATTATATCCCATGAAGCAGTGTATGCTGTAAAGCATGACTAATATGTGTAGCTTACCATCTGTAAGATACAAATGTTTTATACACATTTTGTTTTTCCTTTTCCTACTTCCTCTACCCCATTAAGAAAAATAAAATTAAGATCCTTGGATTGGCAAATATTGTAAAGCTTTAAATTTTATATCATAGCAAGATTAGTCTTCAAAATAAAATGCAATCGCAAAGAAAGCACCCAAGCTAATTTTATTTTATTTCTCATTAAATATGCCTGGCTCATATACATTTTCTTCATTTCTTTGATAATTTACAATATTCACAAATCTTGTGACATACCTGTGTTTTATTTATGTTTCTCATAGTAACTGTCATTGTTAAAGGAAATTAAATATTTTGGTATTTAAGCCTAGAAGAACTAGCTGTAGATCTACTTTAAAAATATGCAGTGAACAACAGCATTAACAACCTAATCTCAATTATCCATGATCATTAAAAAAAGGCAGAAAAGAACTAAATGAAATCCACAAACAATCCCCAAACCTCATTTTTACCATAGATTTCAACTTCATCTTATTATCAAATCAATATGACAGTATTAATTAAAAGAGGGTTATGAATGAGAGGATTACCTCCAAGGCTTTTAGTGTAACTAGATCTATCACACTGGTTCAGATCCTCATCACTTTTCACCTTACCTATTGTAATAGCCTCCTAATTAGTATCCTTAATTCCAGCTTCTCCCTTATCTAATCTATTTCCTCTCCACAGCTGCCAAAATGTATTTTTCCAAAACTTATATAGAATCATACCATTCTCCAGGTCAAAAAGCTTCAATAGTTCCCTATTGCCTCTAGGATAAAATGCAAACTACTCAGACTGACCTTTAAAGGCCTCTACAATATGACTGCAATCCACCTAGCCTAAGTTATTTCATATTATTAATCAACATGCACCCTCTACTGCAGCTAGTCTTTCCAACAGCTGCACTTCCTTAGAACCCTTTACCAGACAGTTTAACAACCTGAAGGTGGTGAGTGAACTATCACAATCTCAGGCCTTGACTACACTTGATTATAATGAGATTGGATGACCCTTTTTCTCAGGTATGTGTTAAAACAAGACCCATTCAGGCAAGTATGATTCTATATAGTATGTAAGATTTTATGAATATAGGATAGGATTAGAAATTAGACCTGTGATTTTATTGGTCAAGAGGAAAGTTAGAAACCTTGTTTGACCAATGTACCTTTTCTTCAATTTATTTCCTTAGGGAAGTAACAGGCAAAGTGACAGAACTAAGATCACACAATGGTTATATAACGTCAGAGACTGGACACAATAACCCAGCTCTCTATTTATTAAGCCATGAGCTTTTTTTTTTTTTTTTGCAATATTTAACCTTTAACCCATTTATTTAATTATGCTAACACTAATTAAAACTTATGTAAGCACAGAATGGCTTGTTACAGTAGACTTATTTGCCATGCATCAATTCAATTTTCTGATAGCTTAGAGGGAAAGGAAAATTTCAACAAGCTATATGCATCATTTCCAGTATATAAAGCACTTTGAACCTTCCATAGTCTCATGAATACCAGAATGGAGAAAAAAAAATTCTTATCTTCTCTAATCAGTGACTGAAATTCTAAATAAGAAATGACCATAGTCTCTAGAGAATAAAGAGGTTGTCATGTGTACAATGCAGTCTTGAAGCAAAAAAACAAAAACAAAAAAACCCAGCATTTCTCTATATCAAAAGTACTTTCTTATTTTGTTTAAAAATGCCTACCAAGGGTTACATAGCTGTGTAGGATTTGGAACACTCTTTTCACTGATCTTTTATAGAATCATTTATGGCAACAAGACATTTTAAATAATTCCATTAGGACACAGAATGCCAAGTTGTTATGTGGTCTTTTCTTTCTCCTTTCAATATCTGAAGCAAAATTATATGCCTATAGACAGAGAATGGCTGTCAGTGGGTGAATAATAAAGCTGTTCTATTGGTCACTTTCTCTACATTGGCATGCTTATAAACATAAAACATAAACAAAATTTTCAGCCATGAATAACATTCATAAATTTCACACCTTCTAATCTCTTCCCCCTTCTTTTTGGAAAGGATTTAAAAGTGAGAAATAAAAGTCTAGAAGTAAATAATATAAAATTTCTTTTCTGATACATATTAGTTTGACAAATCTAAAATCATAGACCTATTTTAAGAACATGAACTGTATTATATATACATTGATTAGCTCATAAATGACAACATTTACTCAGATGAAATTTAACAAAAGCATCCATAGGATTCACTTAAATATTTTACATACCTGCTGAAAGAGTTCATTAGGGGTAGGGGGCAGGGTTAATGATACCAAAATAAAAAAGAAAAAAAATTTTTAAAGTATCAATGAATTATTTTTTAAATATAGAGAAGAGAGTCGAAGCAAAAAGTAACTCCAAGAGGCAGAGCAATTTTAGATCACGTTAAATGTGAAATATGCTTTAACAGCCAAACAATACATAGTAGAAATTTATGGTCTCCCTTACTGTCCTCTTTCTATTTGAGAGAATCATCATGTTGCCTTTATCAAGTTCATGACAATAAGAAGAACCATTTGTAAATAAATATTTCACCTGTTTGTTATCAGTGGATGTATAAGCTATTGAACTCAGAATCATAGTTTAAGTAAAACACTGACTTAAAATCTACTCTTTAGGGATAGAACCAAGATGGCAGAGGTACAGGCAGAAAACCAACTAACTTTCTCAACCTTCCCCTCCAAACAACTTTATATTAATTTCTCAAATCAAATGTTGGAGTAGCAGAGCCAACAAAAGATGGGGATTGAGACGTCTTCCAGCCTAAGACAACTTAGGAAATCCTAGGTAAAGGTCTAGGACACTGGGGAAGAGGCCTGTCAGAGTCCAAGTACATAGAAGCACCATGAGGAAGAGCAGCAGGTCTTGGACATGCAGCTTCAGCAGTAGTGGCAGCTTTGAAAGTCTTCAACTCAAAGATGGTAAGGAAGTTAGACAACCGGTCAGAAAGAAATGACAAGGGATCCTTTGCAAGCACTGGTGCTTGGCAGATGGTGCTGCTTGGCAACTCTTTGGCCATGTGCAGTTCTGGATCACAACACTAGAGTGGTAAAGAGTGCTTGTGATTGGTCACAAGAGTAAGGGACCAGGTCACAGTTCTGAGACAGAGACCTGCCAATGTTTATAACTGCAAGGGAGCGGGGAAAATGGTGCCACAGGGCAGAAAGGAGCATTGACACTTGCATCAATAGATGAGAAGGGGCCTGTCCTCGGTAAAGACCTGAGTACAGATCATGAAAACACTAAACAGCTCTCTCCTTTCATCACAACTTGGAAGCATCAAAAATTTGCAGACCCACAGAATTAGCTCTGAAAATAACAATGTGAAAAAGCCTGAAATTTGGAACATTTCCCTACCCCAGGTAAGCATAACCTAATTATAACATTAAGTTCAAAGTAAAGAATTAAACTGAAAAAATGAGTAAACCAATAAAAAAGAAAAAAGCTATTACAGAGGCAAGAAAAGCCAAGACACAAATTCAGAAGACGATGTGAAAAAGGCTCAGAAAAATTCTAATTGACCCAAGCCTGACTAGGATGCCTTGAAAAGCAAGATAGATAAACAGACAGACAGATATCTGATTTGTGTGTGTATACCATAGTCACAGAGAGAGACAGACAGAAACAAGAGTGGCAAAGGAAAATTAGGGAAAAGAAATGAATGGTGCAAGAAAATTATGAAAAGAAGTAACAATTTAAGACAAATAAAAAATATTGAGAATAACGTCTTTTAAAAATAAAATTAGCCTAAAAGTAAAAGATGCACAAAAATTGACTGAAAAAAATTTCTTAAAAAGCAGAACATAATTGAAAAAAGGTCAAAAATATACTGAAGAGAGGCAGCTAGGTGGTACAGTGGATAGAGTGCTGGGAACAAAAAGCCTGGGACACTGATATTCTGGAAGGAAAAGGAGCGAGGATTAATACCAAAAATCACCTACCCCGAAAAAATGATATAATTCTTGGTTGGGGGGGAAGGAGGTAAAAATGAAGGGGGGAATGGACATTTAATGGAACAGAGGACTTTTGATCATTCCTAATGAAAAGATCAGAACTACATTTAAAAAAAAAAGGCAGAAGGTAAATGTGAAAGAGTAATCAATTAGAAAGAACTCAATAGAGTTAAAATGTTTATTTTCCTATATTGGAAGAGGGCACTTGTAACTTCTTAGAAATTTCTCATTATTAGAGGTCTATTTTAGGCAGAGGATATGAGTATGTCCATTAAGTTGGCATGATTTTAAACAATGAGTGAGAAAGAAGAATGTACTAGGAGAAAAAGGATAGCTAAAGTAGAAAGGGAAATTTTTTTTCTCCCATAAAAGGGACAATTCTTGAATCTCAGTTTCATTGAAATTGGTTCAAAGAGGGAAGAATATAAGTTCTCACTTACCTGGGATAGACATCTATCTTACCCAATAGAGAAAGAGAATTTGGAGTGAGTAGAGAGGAATGATAAAAAAGAAATGATAAAAAGTCTGTAGTCCAAAAAGTAAAAGGAAAGGGAGCTGTATGTACAAAAATTTGACAAATCTTTTAGTGGTGGTAAAGATACTTAACAAGTTATAGCCTATGAGTGTTGGCTGAACACAATCATAACAAGTTATAGACTATGATTGTCTATTATTGTGTTGTAAGAAATGACAAGGAAGATTGTCTCAGAAAATACATGGCAAGTTGCTAGAGTATGTGTCCTGCTGAGAGGGAGTACCAAGGCCACCTCCACTTTTGGTGCACAATAAGTTTTCTGCCATGTTGCAGAAAGGCCCTTGGTGAATAAGGAGCATTGATTTATGATTGTGAGAAAGACTGTAACCTGAGGGTCATAGCCAATAGCTACATGAACAGGGATGCCTGAATAGGGCCTCTTGACTGTGAGCAAGCTGCTTAATTGCTGGAATAGCTCTCCCATTGGTAGATACCATGTATGCACAAAGTTTGCTTCTCTGAATGGTGACTGGAGATTGCCTACTGTTTACACACTGATCATGCTTACAAAAACTTATATCAACAAGGCTGTGCTGCATAACAAACTGGAGTTCACACTCCTGCCTCATTCATCTCACTTCTGAAATCAAAGGGCTCATACATTTTGAGTTCTCAATCAAGACCACCCTAACAGCAAGGACCTATGTGAACTTACGCAAAGTGAAGTAAGAAGAATAGGAGATCATTGTGCAATCAACTGTGGAAAGATTTAGCTACTCTGATCAATACAATTCCAAAGCATTTACAATGAAAAAATGCTATTCACCTCAAGAGAAAACTGATGAATTCTGAGTATAAACAGAAGTATAACTTTCTCACTTTAACTTTTTTCTTTTTTTTTTTATAATATGGCAATATGGAAATGTGTTTTACATGATTTCACACATGTAATTTACATTTTTAGCTTCCTAAGTGGGTAAAGGAGGAGTGGGAGAAAGAAAATTTGAAACTCAGTTTAAAAACAAAAGAATGTTTAAAAATAGATAATAAACATTTTTTAAAAAGAACCTATAGGCAAAGCATTAAGGAGATTAAAAGAAATGGCTATTTCCTCCATTAATGCAAATTACAAACCATTAACCTCTCCAGATTCAGCAAACTCTTGTCAGTTGCCTCCCCCCCAAAAATTGGTCTCCTTTGTATTTTTCACAAATGGTCTATGCAATGTGAGTTGTTCCTTTAAACTTAAAAGAAAAAAAACAACAACAACACATGATAGGCGTGTTGAGGATCAAATAAGATAATCTAATCATCAGAAGTCTTACCAATAAGAAATAGATTCTTTGAATCAAAGCAATTCATGAAGACTATGTGTTAAAATGATGTCAATATTTGTCAGTAAAGTAGTGTCCAGATAGATTAAATAGTAACTGGAGGAATGAAAATACCTGTGAATATGGACATATTTGCATAGGTATGGATTTATTAGTGCCTATTTACCTAACAGTTTCTCAGTATTGAAACAGTTTTTTTTTTTCATCTGCAGTCAATACAAACTTCTTTAAAAAGATTATTATGCATTTCATTTGGTTTTTCATATCTTGTTCTTTCACTTCTTCACATACTTGCTTCCTGACATTTGCCCATTTCACTGCTCATTAACACGTCTAACAGAAGGGTAAGCAGGGGAACAGAAAGGAAATGAAATTTGCATCATCCCATTCTGCTCCTTAATGAGAGCTTTGATAAAAAGAATATAAAAAACTTGTTGAGAAAGAAGATTGAAATTATTGTCTGAAATAGGTTTGAATTGAATTACTTAAATTATGTACATCATTACTTTTCCCTATTATCATATAGTTGTGAGCTTTTGATAGGGGCAGTGCACATCTGATTTAATACTTGTAGAAAATACAGAAAGACTCCAGGATAAAATTTATGTTAACATGGAATAATGATTATACCTTTTGCTTTTCCAAAGATGACGAATATGTTTACAAACATTTAATACTGTTATTTTGCTGTGAGCAAGATTCTTGTGGGATGATTATTTGTATACTGGTAATAGCTCAGCATACTGGCATTAACTGAATAAATTCACTCATAGTTCTGGGACTATACTAAAATTCTCTCTCTCACATACACACACACACACACACACACAAAATCATGTTTAATGTACAATTTGGAATGGAGAGAAATAGGTGTCTAAAATAGTTTTGTTCATTCAAGGATCACCTTAGGTCACATCATTAAACTTTAATGGATTCTGAGATTATTCTTTCTTCCAACGTCAAAGCAAACTGAAGCTCACTTTGACCATTCTTTTGATTTTTAACATATGTTCTCATTTTAATTATATATGTTTGTATATCTGCTAACCATTAGGGCAAAAAGGTGGTGCAGTGGTTAGAGCACTGGGCTTTAAGTCAGGAAGATATGATTTCAACTAGGCCCCAGGTACATAACTGTCATTATGACCAAGAAAAAAGGGTAACTCATTTTGCCTTAATTTCTTCAACTGTAAAACAGAGGAAATAATAGCACCCTAACTCACAGGATTGTGGTGAAGATCAAAAGACATAATGCTTGTAAATTGCATAATACAGTACCTAGCAAGTGATAAGTGCTATATAAATGCTTATATCATTTCCCTTCCTACTAATTATTGATAATATTCACATAATGCTAATGTGAAATGATTTGGGGTCCCCTTATTTTAGGGGGGCTTCTGTTCTGGCAATAAATCAGTGATTCTAGATCTTCTTTGGAGTCTGCCTCAGGAAACTCCCACACCCAATCTGTCCAATAGTTTCTGGCCACAGGAAACTCCCACAGATCAAACTTCTGAGACAATAGTGAATAGACAACTCCCAAGTTCATTGCTGACAGTCAGATACATGATCCCTAGTTCTTTTGAGATACCTTGGTCACCAGTCTGGGATCCCAAACTTTTTCCAACCTCAATACCTGACCTTAGGGGGCTTCTATTCTAACAATCTGTCAGTGGTTCTAAAGTCCTCTGGCTTTGGAATCTATGACCCTAAGGTGCCCCCCCCCCAACCTAAGGATCCTATTGTTCTAACAATATGTCTGTCAAACAAAAATTACTGTGTTGGTCAGTGATAACCAAATTCCAGAGACCACTCCTTGGTTCTACTTCTGGGCCATAAAATTAACATATCAATGAACATGAAGAACTAGATAAATGTATCTCTTTGCTTCTATTTCTTTGCTAAATTCTCTTGGAATTTAGACCACTTCCACTGGCATTACAATTCCAATAAACTTTGTCCCTTGACTTTGAAATGAGTTCAAGCCTACAAATTATTTTTAGACACCTCATAACACTGGTTGGTGACTCCAACCTTTTGGGATCCTTTCCCAATCTCAACAAAGGGACCTTTAAGATCAGGAAGTCCAACCTCTTTATTTCACAGAAGAGGAAATTGAGATGTAGAAATGCTAAGTAACTTGATCACACTTATAAATTAAGTGCCTAAAAGCAAGACTTTTTTTTTTTTTTTAAATAAAGTAAGTGTCTATAAGCTCAGCTTTTCTAGACTGTCCTATTCATTACACCAAATCTTTTAAAGAAGCTGGAGGTAAAAAAAGTTAACAATAAAGTTATTATCCTTTATTTCCAGCACATAACAGAAAACATGGTACACACAGTATTTAGTGAATATTTAAATCTAATGGCACAATGAAAAGATCTGAGTTCAAAACTATCTTTAGACAGTAGCTGTGTGACCCAGACAAATCATTTAATTTCTATTTGTATCATCTCTCACTTCTGTAAAATAGGAATAAGAACAGCAGCTCCCTCCTAAGGTTTTTTATGAAGATCAAATGAGATAATTATTGTAATGCCCTTAGCACAGTACCTGACACATAGAAAGCATTACATAAATGTTAGTTATTATTATCCTTATGTCTTAAAAAAAGACAACTACATAATAAAATATATGAATATGTTTGTTTTGTACCTACATAACATATATGCATATTCTTTGTTTTGCACATTATGACCTCATCCAGTTTTCATAAGAGTAAAGCAAATGTGTATAGCAAAGTGGAAAAGATAAGACCAATCATTTTAATGCAACTTTGATTTGAGAGACCTCACAGCATAGCGTATAGCTGAGAAAAGAAGAAATGAAAATGTGAGTATCAGCAAAACTTAGAGTGCTGGAGAGATATTGCCAAAGGCTTTGGAATTGGGACTTTTTTGTTAATTTAGGGCTTAGAGTTCAACTAGTCCAAACTCTTATTTTATAAATCATAATGGGTCACACAAGTAATAAGAGGCAAAGCCAAGATTTCCCAACAATAAATCCAGCACTTTTCTATTGTAACAGCCTAATTCTTTCCCTTGTCTAACCTTAATTCATTTTAGCTTCAGATCTCAAATGGCAACTTCAGTTTTCTTTAAGCCTCAAGTCACTAGAAGTCTGATGAAATGTAACAATAATAGTTGCATTTATTTTACATTCATATAGTATTCTAAGTTTATAGCAAAAGGCTTTCCACACACATTATATGTTTATATCACACAGTTGCCCTGTGAGAGAGGAAGAGTTAGTACCTCCATTTTACAGATGAGAAACTGGAGGCTCAGGAGAGAAAAATGTCTTGAAAACACTTGAAAACATCTTAAGTATCAGAACCAGGATCTGTGTCCAACTGTCTCTCCTGACTCCAAATTCAGTATTTTTTCCACTATAGCATCTTAGCAATTAGCTTACTTCAGTAAGTGACTTTACAGAAATTTAGGGCTTATAACTGTTCAAATATATATAAGATTTTACTATTTAGAACTGAGCATAGAAAGACATAAATGCAACAGTCCCTGCCCATAAGGAACTAAATTCCTGAGTACAATGTTGAAGTTTTAAATATCTCTGATGTTGTTAATTCTGAATCTGAAACAACTTCTGCATAGGAAAAACTAAAATGCTGTTTTTATAGTTATTCTTGCTACTTGTGCCATGACTGTCACTGACTGGCCAATAAATAATAGGTCAAAGTCAACAGGCTTTTGTTAAGCACCCACCCTATCTGAGAGGACCTGCCAAGTATTGTAATTTGCCCATTTCTTCTGGTGGCTTATTGTTCCAGTGAGACTATATCACTCTAAGTGGTATAGTGGAACTAGCTCTAGAGTTAAATTCTGGTTCTGCTACCAACTAAGTATGGTATGTAACCTAGACAAGAAACTTAACCTTTTAATGTCTCGTTTTCCTCATTTGTAAGATGAAGTATTGAATTAAATGGCCTCAAAGGTCCCTTCTACTTCCAAAACCTAAGATCCTTGAGTATAAGAAACTATATCTTGTCATTTTAATTTTCTAAAATGTTTCCTAACCTTTGCAAAAAAAGGAAGAGAGGTCCACCTTGATATTTCTTCCCACTAGATGGGAATCTTGAAATAGTTTCATCTTGGCAGGATTGGCCCCTTTTGTACTTTTCCCTGTGATATTATTATTGGCCTTATTCCAGCAGGTGACATTGAAAACTCGTCCGTTACTACACTAGCCAGTGTTTTCATCTACTTTTTAAACACACATTTCCCTCTGCCCCTTCTTCCCTCTTCCCAAAAAAATTAACTTTTAGCACAATGATCTTCTCATGATAAATAAGCCCCTCAGAAATTAACAATGCTAGTGCTAAAATGAGGGACGTGCAGTCAGCAGAAAGCTTTCCAGTTTGGTAGTGTCTGCCAGCTTATGTTTCCTTGGCACTACTTTCAAGAATTCAGGCTTATCTCCATAATAGAAGAAAAAGGAATCTTTTAAATATATGCACAACCAAAGCAAGCACACAACTAAGCTTTTAGTAAAAGAAATCCTTTATCTTTCACATTATTCCTCAGCAAGCTGTAACACACAGGCCAATAAGGAAGGAATGACAGCTGAGGACTGTCAGGTAAGGACAGCTCCAAGGGCTTATTATTGGTCTCTAACAAACCTCCAACAGAGAATAATAGGCCAAGAGTTTGGCATGTGCCACCTGAAAGATAGGTCAATTGTAAGTAGGCAGGCAACTTGAAGTCTTGGCAGAAGATTATGGATGGACCAGACACAGTGAGACAGAGTTTCTGTAAGCATATACTACCTCTTCTCACCCCTATAGTGTCCAATCAGAAATATGATCCACAGCAATCTCCTCTTATTTATACATTATTCTCTATCGTATGTGTGTCTACTTAACTCTCAAACTAGAAGAATTGTGCAGTTTATTTCCTTTATATTCTTCACAATTCCTACCACAGTTTATATTATATTGGATATATTTATAATATTATATAATAAATAATATATATAATATATTTATATTATATTGGATGATTAATTATTAATAAGTATTATTACCTATTATTTGAAAGAGAAAAGGGAGGTAAGGAAGAGACAGGAAGAGAGGGAAACTGGAAGAGAGAAAACTGAGGAAGAGAAAAAAAGAGAGAAAATTGTTCAAGTAAACATTTATTGCTGAAAAATTATTGGAACAATTTTTAAAGAGTACATTGTCACTAGTAAGTAATGTCTTTATTTTCAAATTTGCAATCCCTAGGTTTTTAATCCTCCCAAGCTTTTTGCAGGTCTGTTAAACTTAAAGGTTTAAATATCTCTTCTACTACAAGGAAAAGGTAAACAATATTATGTGAATACAGCAATATTAGAAACAAGGAGACATTTAGAGTATTTTTGATTTGAAGTTGCTATTTTCACATTACTCTGGGAGATGACACTCCTTTCAACTAAGAATAGAAAGCATTGAAAACTGCAGAGTAGATCTGTAGGACGTGGACACTGTTCAACTTTCCAGCCTCTTCTTTCAAAAAATACTGTCAATGTAATTTTTCTTGAGGAATAAGTATTCCCAGATAACTTCCTTGAAATAAAGACATGTGTGTATGTGTGTGGTTAGGCAGGTATATACACACATATGTACATATGAAATCAAAGAACTTTTTTCCTTCTTAAGAAATAATCTGCCTCATGGAAAAATCATAGAATTTCACAGATGGAAGAAACCTCAATAGTCATTTAGTCTAACCAATAAATCCCCAATTCTGCCATATCCAACTAGTGGTTATCCAGATGCTGCTTGAAATTTCTTCAACTATAAAATGGAGTTTGTTCTAAAGATGAAGTGAAATAACATTTGTATAAAACCAGTTGGCATAGTACCTGCCATCTCCTCCAGAGGCATCCTATTTCACTACTGGACAGTTCAAAATATTAGGAGTATTTTTTTTCCTGGCACTATGACTAAATCTATTTTGCAATATTTGTTTTCTAGTTCTGTGTTCTGGAACCAAACAGAACATATCTAGACTTTTCACTAAATGATAACTCTTATCTATTTGAAGAATGCGAGATTGGGTCCCAAAAAATAGACTTAGTTAAATGGAAAAAGCAAATACCTCATTACAAAATAGATTTGATGAAACAGAAGAAGTATAACTCCTTACAAAATAGACATGACTAAATGAAAAAAGAAAACAACTACTTGGAAATCAAAATTTGTGAAATGGGAAAAAAAAACCATTAAACTAAACAACTCATTTAAAAAATCCAATTGGCCAAATACAAAAGGAGGCAAAAAAAGTTAACTAAAAATTAGAACTGAAAAAATGAAAATGAATGATTCAACGAGATAAAGAATCAAACAAACAAACAAACAAAAATTAAAAAATAGGAAGAGCCTAAACAGTATCTTTCAGAAAACCAAGGAAAACTGTTCTGATGTCCTAGAGCCAGAAGGTAAACTAGTCATTGAAAGAATTCACTAATCACCTCCTGATAGAAATGAAATTCATATGCTGAAATGAAATGAAAACTCGGAAAGAATATTACAAGCAGCCAGATTCTAGATCCAAATATAAACCTGTAATCCAATGATTCTTCTTCAAATTTAGGAAAGCTTTTCCTTGAACAACAAGTATACAATCCTTAACTAGGCCCATAGTTTCAACTGTTTCATCTAGGTAGTAGGCCTTGCCAGAGCTTTCATTCCACTGACATTCCATCCTTCAAAAACCTTATCACATAGAACTTCAGTGGAGGTAAAATATGTAACAAGGGAAAAAATCTTGCCATGCTTAGTAGAGTTAGCCTAGATGACTCCAACACTAATTTTGAGGAATGAATAAGACAGCTGACTGACAACCTAGATACTGTGCCAAAGGAAGCTCTCTAGTCTCTCATATAAATTTCTATTAAAAACTGAAGTTCTTGGATGAGATCTAAGTAATTCATCAACAGTGAGAGGATGAATACCACAGTAGTCACATTTCAGAAATGTTTAATATCATAGTACATAGAAATAATAAACCTGTCAACAGAATACATATTTAGTCTTGTGGGCATAACTCATATGGCTGAGAAAAGAGGTTGCTAAAAAATGACAGTTGATTCTTTTTTCTTCTGTTAGACACTATTCAACTAACCCATAAAGCTTGCTAAACTTCTCTGTCCACACCGTAAAGTACCAAGTTAAAATGTGTGAGTGAATGCAGGCTGGGAATACATGCCATTTTATCCTTGCTCATAAATTTCTAATGTCTGATTATAAACAAAGTTGAGGAACAAGACTGATACTTTATTATTTCCAAGATAAACTAGAATTCACGCTTGATGAGTTCCATACAGTTAAATAAGTGGGTTGCACATTAATGGAACTAACACTCTCCCAAGAATAAAACAATATGATAGCCACAAAAAAAATTTAACAAAAATAAAGGATGCAAATTAGAATCAACATCATTTGTTAACACCAGCTAAATATCTCCTTGAAATGTTATTTAACTACATGAAGCTTCCTTCTTGATATCAATTTCAGTTTTACAAATAAACTTTTAGTTTAGCTATGTCATCAAGAGCCATTTATTTGTGGATTAACAAAAGACTGGGGTCCAGATATGTAAAATTTTTAAGATTAATTTCAGCATATGAATTATTTATCTTGGCCTGCTCTATGACCACATCAAATATTACCCAAAGCTTCTAAGGTGAACTCCTTGATCTCTCACAGACAAGACAACGAAAATGAATGGAAAATAATAAAATGTTTCATTGAGATAGAACTGCAGAGTAAATCAATTTAAAAGAAAAAATTAAAAATTAACACATCTCTGAATGAGTGCCTTATCATCCCTTCTTATCAGCAGAGTAAGACAGGAAAATAGCTTCTTCTAAATTAGCAACAGCAGTGATGTTGCTATTTAAAACTGTTCTAGGCAATATTATATTGCTCTAGGTCTATCCTCTCTATAATGAGCCTCAGGAACACTTCTTTCTTACTAAGTTCCTATGAACCATAATTCTGTCCCTGCTCCTCTCTCAAACTGCACAGAACATTTGGAATAATTCAATGTTTCTCAATCAAGCAACAATCATTAAATAGGGACTACTCCCAATCTATATCTCTATTTAAATGACTGTAGGCATCATAGATCAATTTGAGTCATTCTTGAATCCCAAGGCCTCAAAGTAATGTATTAGTGTTCTCTCCTTACAATTGTTATCAAATGTGCCTCTTCTAGAATCTTTTTTTTTAATGACTGGATTTGTAAATTCATCAATGCTAAGGTGTTCCTATTGAGGTATTCACTCTATCAAAGCAGATTTGTACCTATCCTGCAAGTTTTAAGAGTAAATTTAATAGTAACTGGTTTAAAATCGATAACTTGGGGCATCCAGGTATCTCAGTGGATAAATCCTTGATCTTGGAATCTGGAGAAGTCCAGTTCAAATCAGTGTCAGATACTTACTAGATGTGTAATCCAGGCAAATATAAAAAAAAATAAAATAAAACACACCACCACCAACAACCATCCCAACATACAAAGTAAAATAGATAATTTTTCTGCCAAAGGTCCAATATCTCAGCTACATTTTTCTTTCAAGAAAGAGAAAAACAATTTGTATATTTAGATGTCTAGGTAAGACACAAAAATGATTTTAAAAGTTGAAAATTGAGTTTCAAATGCAAGAGAAAAATCAGATGAATAGAAATCAAACATGAAAGGAAATTAAGCAGGAACAGAAGAGTAAAAATTCCCTTCCTCTTCCTTGTTCCCCAGAGGGTGGCAAGCAGCAGTTGTTCCTTGAATTTACCCTGTTTGTCCCCTTTTTTTCCCCTTCTCACAAATGTCTGTTGACATTATGACTTATGTCAAAATAACAGAGAAATAAATAAATAAAAAGAGGGGGAGAGAATAATGAAAATACTTGCCTGATTGCTTTTTCAAAATATATACAATATTATGGATATATATAAAAAGCAGGATTATTTATTAAGTTCCTACAATATTCAAGTCAGTCAACCCACCTTCATTCACTCAAAAACAACAACAAAGCTTTAAGTCCCTATGTGCAAAGTAAGGCGTAGAGTGCTGTATAGTTAGCAAAAGTAATGAAAGACATCCAGCATAGACCAGATCAAAGACTTCTGTGGGTTATAAGGTTCACAAGATGCTTTGATTTAAAGATAACACTGTGTTGATTCCATCAAGTCTCAAAACATTACAGAGTCTCCTGAAAGACAGCTGTAATCACCAAAAGGAGTTTGATCATCTATGAAAAAAGGAACATGAAGAACTTCGAGTGTCAATTGCCCAGATTTTGACATTCATGTGGATTGACATGCTAGAGAGCTTCCTCATCATTATGTAAATCTGAGATAGGCCCTGTAAATGGACAAGTTGAACAGGAGAAAACTTGCTCAGAAATTTAAAGGCTTTTCAATTGACCTCAAGCTTTCTATGAAAGCAAAAGCTCAAACTTTTAATACTAGCATATTACTGTGAGCATTTGCTTTTTTGGCAACAAGACATGGAATCCATCTGTCTCTGAAGAATTAAAAATTAGGTCCATAGTGGATGTGAGTAGGCAGCAATATATAAGAAATTAAGAACTAGAAAAAAATAAGAGGAGTAGAAGATATCATGAAGATGTTTTCTAATAGGAAGAAACAGTAATGAGATAATAAAGGATGATCAGTGGCCAAAAGAGGGCTCTTGCAACACTTTCAGTGCACCCTTTACAGAATATAGTAGCATAAACAAAGAAGCTCAGGAGAAATTCAGGCACTCAGAATTCACAAGCCAAAGCACCTTTCCCAAATGTGGAGATTCCAGGCTAGAATTCTGTAGGTATCTTCCCACACCTAGAAGAGTCAAAACTTGTCATCAATTCCCATTCTACCCACCCACTTCCCCTCCTTCTCCCACCCTCCCAAACCTCCCTCCTGTTCTTATGCCCCGTAAAAGAATACGGAAACATATCAGACTTTGAAGTGGGGAGAGAATGCTCAATTCACACTGGAGAACTAGTGGAGCACCCAATTCTATACAAGGGCCTAGCAGACCTAACTTGTTCCCAACATTCTCTGACTATCCTTTTTGTAAGTATTGAAGAGAGACTTCAATAAAGCTTTAAGATTCATGTTTTTGGACTGGACCTTGGCATTCCAAACCTTCCTAAAAGACTCCCAGTATAAAATTCTGGGATTACAAGGGCTAGAGTAGTTCAGTCTAGACAGGAATGATATGAGTTGCAATCTGCTTCATTAAAGGGAATTTACTAGTGAATGGACAAGATCACAAAACCATACTAGTACTTAAGAATGAAAGGCTTTATACTATGCACTTAGATCTAAAAGACAATCACTGCTTTCACTAAGATTGATGGCTCAGAGTCTGTATTTAGTACTCCATAAAGCACAGGGTTGTGTGATTGCACTAGTGTTCCATCTTTTTAGCACTTCTGCCATAGTAGGTGTAAACACATTGAGTAACTCTTCCTATTACTCAGAGAACTGTGCCAGGTACTCCAACTGTGAGAACCACTTTCTTACAGCCCAAAACAAAATGATATTATGTTGTAATGCCGAAGAAACTGAGGCAAGATAGAGATGAGAGTATTTAATAATTTATTAAATGGAGAGATTTTCTGGGACCAAATGTATCCATGATTTGGTCCCAAGGCTGAATGAGACTATAGTCTCCAAGAATCCAGCAAACAACGAATTCTCAACGAGTTCTCAATGACATAATACACATGGCTCAGACTCAGGGAGTAGATTGGGAGGGGCAGAGTCAGGGTGCTAAGAGCAGGAACAGACTCTGACAATCTGGTTCTGATAGAGTGAGAGGAGGCAGGGGGGTAGGAATCCAGGAAATGGGGAGAGGTATCAAACATTCCTGTAGCTAATGAGAGGTGAGAGATTCCCAGGCCCGAGTCAGGTTTTTTGTGACGGGCAGCCCCAGACTGCAATCAAGGTTTTGGGCAAAAAATGTGTTACACTGAGAAACAACTTCCCAGAGGGATAGTCCCAAAGGAATTTAACAAAGATAGGGTTTTAGTAAAGATGGGTTTACCCTGAGAAACAACTTCCTCAGTGGGCCAAATCCTGAAAGGAATTTTAGCAAAGGTTTGAGGTACAGCTTTTGATTATATTAGATTTTTATGGCCCGGGGCTAAGGAGGGATCTCCAGATGAATGAGGGATAAATTTCCAATTCAATTTTGTTTGTTTGTTTCTCAGACCAAAGTGATTATCACTTTTTTATGATTAACACTGTTTTATAGAATTATCACTCAATAAGCATTTTTTATTAGCCATTGGGGAAAGAAACTGAAACACTTCGGTTTACATGGGACTTACATTCTAAGTTGAGAGAAAAGTAACAAAAGTATACAAAACACAAACAAAGGTAGAGGGAAAGGCAAAAGCAGCTAAAACTAGAAAAGGGGCCTCTGTAAAATATGTCCTGGAGCTGTATCTTGAAGGAAACCAAGGATGCCAAGAGTGACCGCGAGAGGGAGAGAGGAAGAGCATTACTAGCCTGGAGGTCAACAAATACACAGGCCAGACAAATACACAGCTAACTTGAACCAAATCATGAGGTAAATATCTAATAATGAGGTATATACCTCAATAGGATTAAGTGAGGTTTAGTGGCAGGATTTGGGGTACAGGGAGTCACATGGAGCTTTCCTGCAACCCCCTTAGGATTCGGCACAAGGATACAAAGTTAAATCAGGTCTAGTGGTGCAAGAGTCCCCTGTAAATGAATTTACAGGTCGAAAACCTAGATGGGTAAAAAGATGTTTATTGCCAGGTTTGGAAGCAAGGTTAAGGTCTGGTTAGTTAAAGGCATTAGATAGAGGAAGATATATGCCGAAAGCAGCGGGGACAGAGAATCTCTGATGCAAGCATCTTAGTTGGCATCTTTCAAATCTCTGACCCAAACATGATTCTAGCTTTGTTCTTTTTATCTGCTTGAAGAAGTAATGGGCAAAGCTCAGGTTAATTCTTTGAAGGCCAGATTTTTGGCAGGCTTTATCCAAGCCAGCTAAGATTCGGTAGGGGGACTAGGTACAGCCCAAACTAGTTTGACCAGATCTTGTATCAAAGGGGGCTGAAAACCCAAACCAACTGGGGGGTGGGTACAGCCCAAACTGGCTCAGATACAGATCTTTTCCCTAGGAATATCTTGTCCCAAAGGTAGATCAGACAAACAATCTTAAAGGGCTACGCCCGCAACAAGGTATTATAGAGTAGGAAGCTGACTGGATCAGCTTGGAATGGAAATGGTCTTATGTACACATTCATTTTGTGTTCTGCTCTGCATGTGAGCATGACCTTTTTTAGGTATTTAAGTTCAAACTAAATATTAAAATTTGGGGGAGAAAAGGGGACAGTGGAAGGATTTGAGACAAGAGAACTCAATTAGAAGCCTACTACAAAAGTCCCAATAACAGGTAATAAGAATCTAAAATTGATAGCTAAGTGAACAAAAGGAAAGAGATACAGTGATACAGAAATGACAGGACTGAAGATAAGAGTTAGCAGTCAAAGATGATAAAGAGGGAATGAAAAAATGGTAGCAACCCCCAACAGAAACAGGAAGTTTAGAAGACTGACAGACTGGAGGAGAAAGATTCAAGATTAACATGAAAATGTTAAATGCTATATAAAAAGACTGGAGATTTACCTGCATAGAGATGATAATTATATCCATGGGAGCTTATGAGGTCAAGACAAAGAAAAAAAGAGGGCCAAGGAAATAGTCTTGGGGACACTCAACCTTGGGGTACATGTGTTATATGAATGATTATTATTCAAAGAAAACTATTAAGTCACAGTAAAACAGGCAAGAGAACAAAGGGAAACTTATGAGAAAGAGTGTTCAGCAGACAGATTTCTTAAAAACCTGTAAAGTACATTGAAATAATGCTGAGTCAAGTGAGCACAACCAGGAAAATATTGTACAAAGTAACAGCAACATTGTGCTATGATCAACTATGACGGATTTAATTCTTCTCAGCAATACAATGATCCAAGATAATTCCAAAAGGAGAAAAACTTAGAACTTATAAACCGAATGTTGAAAATTGTGTGAGCTAGGATATACTATAACACATTTAATATGTATGGGAATGCCTGCCATCTAGGGGAGGGGGTGGAGGGAAGGAGGGGAAAAATTTGGAAAAGAAAGGAGTACAAGAGATAATCTTGTAAAAAATTACCTATGCGTATGTACTGTCAAAAAATATTATAATTACAAAAATTAAAAAAAAATTGTGTGGATGTAATTGGAAGAAAAATAATGAGAGACAGAGACAGACACAGAGAAAAAGAGAGACACAGAGAGAGAGTCTGATAGGGGGAAAGAGAGAGATGGGGGGGGGGGGGAGAAAGACAGACAAAGGTGGGCAGAGAGACAGAGAGGCAATCAGGGAGACAGAAATAGAAACAGAAAAGAGATAGGTGGGCAGAGACTTTCTTTGAGAGAGCTCAAAGAAAGAGAAAATTAAGCTTGGCTTAACTATAAGGCACACTTTCACAACAGCAAAGGTAGGCTGGAATCAGAGCATGAAATAACTTAAATATCCTAATTAATCTTACTGAAAAATAATTAAAATCTTATCAATATGCTACTCAGAAATCACTTTGTGATTATAATTTTCCTGTTTAAATCCATCTATGCCAGGCCTTAATAACCTGTTCAAATATTTTTCCAGCTATCATTATTCAAATCACTCACCTACAGTCTGGAGAATCTATTTTCTCATTTTAAAAACTAAGGCTTTAACTATCTCTAGTACTAAAGTCCTCTTCTCCCAAGCACCTTAAACCTCACTGATTTCATATTAGCAATTTTACTTGAAAGGCTTTTCAGTACCAGAGTGTGGAACTAAGGCCAGGTGACTTGAATTCACTGTAGGATTCTTTACAATCATGATACTTGATTTACTCATGATATAGTGGGTTTCAGTTCCTCTTAACGTTTATCCTTTCTAATCATTTTTTGTTCCATACAAAATAGGAATAACACTGTTATTATTTTATTCCCAAAGGAATCCTCATTCTTTATTCTTCATTCCCAAAATATTTTTAAATCCTTTTGTTATCTCTATCATGTCAAAAGTCAACCACCCTACATTTTAAGCCTACTTTAATAGACCTGACACTTGTGTGTGTTCACTTTTAGCCATTTGCCCTCCACTCATGTATATTTAAAATCACTAATTTTATTTTCATGCATCTCTTCTTTTCTTTCTCCTTGGAATAAATATGACATTTCACTAGGATTTCATTACTGAGAAGTTTTTATTTTCCATGAAATTAACTCATTTATTTTTGTGTCTTTCATAATACCTAGAATTTTGTTTTGTCATAATAATAGGAAGAACGTTAAACTTTGATAAAATGCTCACATCCTTTGAGTTCAGTGAGTAACATTTACTGGGAAATGAATGTAAACTATTTGCATCTTTGTTTTTCTTCCCAGGTTATTTTTACCTTCTGAATCCAATTATTCCTGTGCAACAAGAAATTCGGTTCTGCACACATATACTGTATCTAGGATATACTACAATATATTTAACATGTATAAAACTGCCTGCCATCCAGGGGAAGTGGTAGAGGGAAGGAATGGAAAAATCAGAACAGAAGTGAGTGCAAGGGATAATGTTGTAAAAAAATTACCAGGCATTATGTTCTGTCAAAAAAAAGTTATAATTATAAAATAAAAATTAAATTAAAATAAAAAAATTGAAAAAAAACAGGAAAGAAAGGTAATATAAATGCAAAAATAAAATCAAAAAAAAATTTTGAGAAGAAAGCGTAACAGCCTGGAAGTCAGAAGACATGATCTGGTAAATCTTAGACATATGGTTTATATGTATGCCTCAATTCACATCACTGAGTGTGAATTTCATTTCTCTTCAATGAGGAGAGTACTTAATGTACCTATCTTCCAATATAATTGTAAGGAAACTTTAAAAAAGTTTTGAATAATTGATGTAATATAGCTTCTAGGGGAAATAGCAATGATTTGGAGGTCCCCTGCCTTCAGGGAGCTTCTGTTCTAACAGAAGTCAATAATTCTAAATCTTTTGGCTTTAAAGTCTGCCTCAGGGAATTCCCACACCCAATGTAAGAATAAAAATTTGTCTGATTCTTAATAAACCTCTTCAGTTCATAGCTAGCCATTAGACAGATAATCTGTTGGTCAGTGAGAACCAAATTCCAGTGACTACTCCTGGGTCCTACCTCTGGGCTATAATCATTCTAAAACATGAAGAATTAGATAAATGTGTCTCTTTGCTTCAGTTTGTTAGCCAAGTTCTCTTGGAATTTAGATTGCTTGTAATGGCATTACAATTACAATAAACTGCCAATTGACTAGGAAATGGGGTTCAAGCCTGAAAATTTTTTCGAGACACTTCCTGCAGCAACACTGTGACTCCAAACTTTTAGGGTCCCTTTCCCAACCTCAACATAATGACTTATAAAATGATTATAGAAAATGTATTACTAGTATTTTCAGAAGTAAAATAAGTATGTGCCCAATTGTGAAACCCCTGCACTTGAAAATATTGTATACAAATCTGAAGGGTTTAAAAAACAATTTTAAGCCTTAGAACCTTCAAATAAAAGTATTTTCTTTTTCTTACACTTAATTTTTGTAAAAGACAAAAAAATTAAACAAGAAAATAAGATCATGGCTAGAATATATTAACCTGGTGAATACAAACAAAATTCACAGAATCAATTTGGATACAACTAAAATTATTTTTAATATAGATAAAATTATTAATTCAATATAGATACAATTAAATTCACATCTATAAAAAGAATTGATATTCAAATTTATAGTCCTTAGGGTTCCGTGCAGGTCCCAGGTCACTAAGAATTCAATTATGTTTACTATACTAGAGTAGGGAAATGAATATTTTACTTTATTTGATACTGAAATAATTTCAACTGTCAATGAAATATTGAATTGTCTTCTTTCTATGTATCTGGTTTACAGTATGATACCAGAGAACAAGAGGCAAGACAGAGATTAGTTTTTAATCTTTTAACGTGGAGAGTTTTGACCAGCCAGCGGGATGGGACTCTTGTCCAAATCATTAGGCCATGAAGAACTGAGGCAGGGAACTTAAATAGGGCTTTAGCTAAATAGGGGTTTGCAAGCAGGATACAAGGCAGAAGCAAATCTTTTAGGGGAAACTAAGGTAGATAAGGAGGGGAAGGATACTGGGTGGGTGGACAAGTCATAATAATTGCAGGTAAGGGTACTAAATTAATCCTGATGGGACAGGAGTCAAGATAAGAAAGTAGAGGTCACAAGACAACAAGGAGGAGCAATACATAAAGGGAGGGGGAATTATCCAAGATATTATATACCAGAAGTTTATAACACAATGGTATGTAAAGTGGTCAGAGCTTCAAGGTGTTTTCTGACTCAACTCTCCCAGTCCTAATGGCTAGGAAAGGAGTTTGTGGCTATGGTTGTTTCTTTAATCCCTACAGGGTTATTCTGAGTTCAACACAATACATCCTAGGTTATAACATCTCCAATACAAAGGGAAGGAGAAGGGAATAAACATTTATTAAGTACCTACTAATATGCCAAGCACTGCCTTCAAGGAGTTTACATTCTAATGGGTAGATAAGATGCAAACAACTATGCAAAAGATACACATATATAAACAGGAAATAATACCCCAGGCATATTAGGATAAGACATTTCAAAAAGAAAACAGAACTCACCTGAACATTCTAAGCTGGTTAAAATTCTAAATCAATATATTATTATTTATTTCAATTTGACCAAAATTAAATTACCCTAAGTTAAAATCAAAGTCCCTGCCCTCAAGTAGCCTAGTAGCCTAAAAGGAAGAAATAAATTGCTGACAAAAATTTAATTTTCCTATTAGTCATAGAATGTTGGAATTAAAGGAGACCTTAACAACCATCTAGTTCAAGACCCTTATTGTTCAAAAGAGATCAGTGAAACTGAGAAAGGTTATGGGGCTTGCCTTTAGGGTAGGGTGATAATCTATGCTACAAATGAACTGAACACATTCTTCCTTCTTTATTGGAATTACCAATTTTCTTTATCAATTGGCTTTTTGCCAATGTTCACTATCAGGAATTGCTCCTGCATTGCTTATCTACTGCAGATCTGGCTTTCAGATTTAATGGCAAAGCAGTGTGATACTTAATTATCTGCTATTTTGAATCTATTATTCTCTTTTTATGCAGCTTACATCCCAACAAGAAGACCCTTAGAAACCCAAACACTGTCTGTGGCCTTAGATTCCAACACATCTGTCTCACATTCAGGAGCATGTAGAGAAGCTGCAGGTGGCATAGCTAATATTTGGCCTTTCTCAAAGTCATCCTCCTTAACTAGTTCTTGAACTAATTTCTCTTGTACCAGGAGGCTTTAATCCAGCACACATCCAGAGTAGGACTCTGGAAGGGAGAACTAGGAAAGTAACTACTTTCTCTACTGCAAAACATAAATAAATTAGAGCAGCATTTCCCCACACAAGTCCACTGATCCATTTGGGTTTTTTGTTTTTGTTTTTAACTTATCCCTTATTAAGTGACTGTGGTGCATTGTGCTAAGTGCTGGAAAAAACATTAAGTTTTAATAAGGCTTGATAATCATTTTTCTCCAAAGACTCTAACTGATTAAATCATTTTTAACAAAAGCTTTCCTTTCTTCTCTACATTGTGCTCCTCCTTCTGTTTGTTCGCTCCTGATTCCAGCTCCTCTCCCATCTCCCTATTGCTGCTAAATATTCTGGGATATTTATTGAAGACAGAAGGGAAAGGAAGGGAGGTCCTCTACCAGGAACTTAAGAATAGTTTGTTTTTGAATTAGGAAATCCTAGATGAAAGGGCAGCTCTGTCCAGATTGCTATTTCACATTAGCCTGAGATAAATCATCCATACCCAGCATGAAAAGGCCTGCAAGTAGAAACTGAATGACACAAAGCTGAGAGACATAAACAGCTTCCTATTACTCCTGAAACAGGCTTAAACTCAATCACTTTATTTTTCTTCTTGACCACAACCCATGTTCATTCTCACCTCCATAACAACTTCCAAAATAATTAAGGGAAAAAGATTAAATTGCTTTCCTTGGACTCAAAACTTATCCTCTTCCCTAAGAATTTTTGAATCTTTCCTCTTATGGCAGAAACTGAAAGAAAAAGAAAAGCACACCTTGGTGCATCTGTACCTTTTCTGGCATGAAACCCTATGGTGGTTTTTTTTTAATAATTAAAAAGGAGTAATTATCCCTTCTTTTCACCTTCCATCTCTGCAAAGCAGAGATCAAGCAAAATCCCTAATTCCTCAGGACTTTCAAAATGAAATATATGTGAACTTATTTCACCTGAGAGCCTAGAGAGCACCAATAATTGACTGTTTCAAAAAATTGACTACATTGTTGTCACAACATACCAAAAAAAAATTGCAATAAATCCCAAAGTCATAACACAGAAGGACTTTGCTGAACTTGAATCTGTTGTTGATGTGGGTTGTGGTCTCTTTAAGAAACTAGTCAAATGCCACTAGCTGTGGCATTATCAATTCAGGAAGCTAGGACCTTTGATCCACAAATCCTGATCAAAAGCACCTCCAATAGGAGATCTGAGCCTGTCCCAGCCCCCAGTAGGATCTGAGCCAACTTGGGAATCCACTCACAGCCCCTTTAGCTAAATCTCTCATTATAAATGAGCCAAGCTGGAGCTTTCTCTTTGCAGAGGTTCCTAACATGGCAGCCTTACGCCTGGCATGCCTAGGATACCTATGCACTGGAACACTGATTACATTGCCCTCCTCTCTTTACTTAACATCTTTTATTAACTAGACTTTACCTTTACTTCCAAACCCCACAATAAACCTCTTTTATCAATCTAGGTTTTCAGGCCTGTAAATTCCTTTACAGGGGACACTTGCACCTTCTAGCCCTCATTCAACTCCATATCCTTGCACCCAATCAAAAGGGGTTGCAGAGAAGCTCTATTTGACTCCCTGTACTTTGAACCTGCCACTAGACCTCAATTAAGCTCTAATTTCATTTAGGTTCCCCAATCCTAGACCGCATCACTGTGACAACTTCGTAAAAAAGGAGAGCGTATGTGTGTAAAGGGATCTTCCAATTTTGTAAGTATTTTTTCATAAACTGCTTGACATATCTTTAAAAAAAAAAAGAAACCTCAATCACTTGATGGACCAACCTTCAGACTATGAATGTGCCCATATTCTAAGCTTTCATCCCAACTATTTTTCATCTCCCTATTCAAGGTCTAACCAAAGACAAAATCTTCAGAATCCTAAAATATCATACTATCAAATTAATATAGGGTAAGAAGGAATCAGCAAATGTTAATTTTTAGAATTTCTAAGGGCAGTGAGATGGCACAATGGATAGAAAATTAGCCCTGCAGCCAGGAAGATCTGAGTTCAAATCCAGCCTCAGATACTTAACACTTACTAGCTGTGTAACACTGGACAAATCACTTAATCCCAATTGCCTCTGCTGGCTCTTCTTGGTAATAGTTTCATTTAACCCATATGCACATCTCACAAACATTTTGACACATACACATTTTCTTGAATAATGCTTAGAGTACCCAGAATCAG
Source organism: Sminthopsis crassicaudata (assembly GCF_048593235.1). Lineage (NCBI taxonomy): Eukaryota > Metazoa > Chordata > Mammalia > Dasyuromorphia > Dasyuridae > Sminthopsis > Sminthopsis crassicaudata. The sequence continues at coordinate 97,358,460 of NC_133621.1, read as the reverse complement.
GGGATAATCCAGACAAATATCAAACGTTCAATATCTTCAAGAAGACTGAAATACTTACACAAACCCAAAAGGGGTTGAATATAACAAGGACATTTAACTCTAGCACTATTGGTCCCAAACATGAAATCTATGGGCCAGAATCTTTATACAATTTCATAGCCACAACTCTGCCTTTGTATAAATGCTTAAATCAAATCCTTTTATTCTTAAATTCTCTATAGCTGAAATAGGGAGAGTTAGCTTCAGGCCCACTACTGAGAGTTCAGGATGAAAAGTGCAGCCAGATATTTGCACATTGGTTACTCTGGTCCTTTCTCTCCTAATACCTGGTATCCTTGGACCTTATAACTATGTAGATCCTAATCTCCTTCTCAACTTTCAACACATTAAGCTTCTCTCTGAATTTACAGGGGTTTCCCATCTTCTATTAAAAATCAAGTAATCTTTTAAAAATTATGGTAAGTGGTAAAGGACAAGAACTAGATTTATATTTCTCTCATATTCCCCTAATCACCTAATACAATGCTAAAAACAAAATAAATTATGAATGAATATATATTGGCTTGGAACAAGTTGGTCCCACAATGAAGATCAAAACTCATTCTAAAAACTGATGCCTTTCCCTCCACTCTTACTGCCTTCTCTCAGACTTTGTTTATTCTATTTTCATATTCCCTTCTTAGAATATGAAGTTTTTTCCAAGTCAGGATTATTTCATTTATTTAATTTTAATTCCCAGCATCTAATAGTGCCTGGCACATAGTATAAAGGCTTAATAAATACTTGCATATTAAACTGCTTGAAGGAAATAAGATCTATATTTTAGTAACAGACAATTCTGTATAATTCTTACCTTGATCCCCCCACTTTTAAATAACTGGTAACAGTATATTTTTTATTTGTTTCAACAATGAAGTCAAGTCAACAAGAACTACTTAAGCACCATGTATCAGACACCATGTTAAATGCTATGAATAAAAAAGCATCAGCTGTGATTTAAGATGTTATGAGAAAAAGGATGATTTCATATTATAGGAGTGAAGAAGGCAAACAGCAAGAGAAAGGCATTAGTCAGCTCAAAAATACTAAGGTCACTTTTTTTTCCCTAACTATGTTTCTATTACTATCAAGTGAGATAACAAGCAAATCTTAAAGCATTTTTAAAAATGCTATTATATTATCACACCCAGGCTCACTAGTCCCTCATTCTCTTCATGAAACTTTCTCTTTACCCTAACCATAAATGATCTCTCCTTAATGAATAATTTTCCTTAAAGAATAACTTTGTGCAAATCCTTCCCTTTGCCTTTTCTAACTCTGTAGGCATCTTGGAGCCACCAATTTACATGATGTCTCACTGTTAGTATGTAAACTTCCTAAGGACAAGGACTAGTTTTGTTTTTATTTTTCCCAGGCTTTGCCTTGTGAGAAATACAAGCACTAAATAAATACTAATTATATTGATTACTTTTTTATTCTTTACCTGCCTATAAGACTCTAAATTCTTTGGGAATTCCAAACTTGCCATTTTTTCCATTGTTTATATACCAAGCACAGTCCTTTTCACACAGTAGGCTCGTGAGAAATATTAAATTGAATTTCTCTCTCCTCAGCATATCATCTCTCACTTGACATCTCATAATGTGAACTTACAATATGTTACACATACTAAGTTTTTAATGCTTTTACTCAATGCAGATGAAACCACAGAAAATGTTTCATTTCTTTCTACCCAAAATACAAAATTAAATTAGGTTTTACTTTTATTCCTAGCTCTCAGCTGATTTTTCCTTGTATGACCCAGCACTTATCAATAAAATTAAACTTGAAAGGGGGAAGATCTGAATTTGAATCCTACTTCTGACACTATTTAAATATAGGCAGGTTGCTTCATTTTTCTAAATCTTAATTACCTAATCTGTAAAATGAGGAAACAATAACCATGGTACAAGACCTCAAAGATTTGCTGTGAGGCTCAAAGGAGACAATTTATTATTATTTTTTAAAATTTTATTTAGAATTTTTTCCCACAGTATATATGCATGAGTAATTTTTTAATAGTATTATCCCTTATATTTATTTTTCCAAATTATCCCCCCCTCCCTTCACTCCCTCCCCCCATGACAGGCAATCCCATACATTTTACATATGTTACAACATAACCCAGATACAATATATGTGTGTAAATACCATTTTCTTGTTGCACATTAATTATTAGCTTCCGAAGGTATAAGTAACCTGGGTAGATAGACAGTAGTACTAACAATTTACATTCACTTCCCAGTGTTCCTTCTCTGGGTGTAGTTATTTCTGTCCATCATTGATCAACTGGAAGGGAGTTGGATCTTCTTTATGTTGAAGATATCCACTTCCATCAGAATACATCTTCATACAACATTGAAGTGTACAGAGATCTTCTGGTTCTATTCATTTCACTCAGCATCAGTTGATGTAAGTCTCTCCAAGCCTCTCTGTATTCCTCCTGCTGGTCATTTCTTACAGAGCAATAATATTCTATAACCTTCATATATCACAATTTACCCAACCATTCTCCAATTGATGGGGCATCTGTTCATCTTCCAGTTTGTAGCTACTACAAAAAGAGCTGCCACAAACATTTTGGCACATACAGGTCCCTTTCTGCTCTTTAGTATTTCTTTGGGATATAAGCCCAATAACAGCAATGCTGGGTCAAAGGGTATGCACAGTTTGATAACTTTTTGGGCATAGTTCCAAACTGCTCAAAGGAGACAATTTATATAAAATATTTTTTAAAATCTTAAAGTTCCAAATAAATGTCAACATTATTATTATTACTTATCAGATTTTCTCTTTTCTCCAAAAGACCTACTATTATATATCAATAAATTGAGTATGTCTTTGTATCTAGAGACAACCCTTTATATAGAGACTAATGGTTATAGTTTTAAGAACATAATATAGTCAATAACTATTTATTAAGTACTTACTATGTTCTAGGCACTGTGATAAATGCTACAAAAACAAACCAAAGGGGGGGAAAAAAAGACATCCCTTGCTCTCAAGAAGCTTAAAAAAAAAAAAAAACAAGAACAGTTGGGGAGAAGGGTAGTACAATGGAAGGTATTAGTATGGGGGAATGGTGGGAAAAAACTCTGGGAGTCAGGAATGAGGGATGATTAATTCTTTGGAAGGAAAGAGATTCAGCTCTAACTAAATATGATAAAAATTAGTAAAATCCCAGCTTCCTTGTGCCCTTCTACCTCATTATCTCACTCTAGCCAAGATAGGTAGAGAGGTAGATAACATTTGCTGTTATTGGCATATATCAAAATACTACAGCAGTGATTTCTAACACAGAATAGAAAAGAGGACCAACAAAACCATACAAAGGATGCTATAGATGCTCATTGACTTAGAAAAAAACATATTAACATTATCTACATCCTAGTATATTTTTTTCTATTTTGTTAAATATTTCCTAGTTACCTTATAATCTTGCTCTGATCACACTGGGGAATGGACCTTATGGCCTCATGATTACAACATTAGCTTTCATGGTTTTAATTATCACTTCTCTTCTTAAATGATTCTTAGGTCCAAACTTAATCTCTCTCATGACCTCCAGTCTTACATCATTAAGTGCCTACTGAACATCCCAAACTAAATGTTCTATAGGTACCTTAAACATGTTCAAAACTAAATTCATTATCTTTCTCTCAAAATGTTTCTTTCTATCAAACTTTCCTCTTATTGTTGGAGGCATTTGTTGTCATTTGTTCTTCATTGTCGAAAACAACCATGACATTATGGAGGAAATACCATGACATGCAAGTGAGGTGAATTTAACTGTGGGAGGGCTAGGCAAAAATCCTCCTCCTTTCTCTCTCTCTTTCCTTCATAACTATCTGGGTATCAAAGCAACTGAACACGGTTCTGGATACAATGGGAAACCTTGGCTTTTTTAAGTTAAGGTCTTTTACAGGTTTAACTTTGACTACGTCGATACCCATTCAATGAGAATGGTTTCTTTTACCTAATTAAAAAGAAAAAGGAAAAAAAAATCAAACAGAGGGAACCACTCCCAGGATTTCTGGCCAAAACAGAAACAATTTGCTATTTACATTCACTCTCAGCCAATCAGGATTCAAACAATGACCAACTAGGACCTAGTCTGGCACCTATGGTTGGCTGATCAAAGAGAACCAGAGTGATTTGGGTTTAAGGCATGAGCTTTAAGAAAGAACTTTAGCCAGTAAATCCTTTTTTTTTTTTTTTAATTTTATATTTATAACTTTTTTTTTCACAGTATATATGCATGGGTAATTTTTTACAACATTATCCCTTGCACTCACTTCTGTTCCAAATTTTCCCCTCCTTCTCTCCACCCCCTCCCCTATATTGCAGGTAGTTCCCATACATGTTAAATATGTTATAGTATATCCTAGATAACAATATATGTGTGCAGAAACGAATTTCTTGTTGCACAATAAGAATTGGATTCAAAAGGTAATAATAACCTGGGAAGAAAAACAAAAATGCAAACAGTTTACACTCATTTTCCAGTGTTCCTTTTCTGGGTGTAGCTGATTCCATTGATCAATTGGAACTGAATTAGATCTTCTCTTTGTTGAAGATACCCACTTCCATCAGAATACATCCTCATACAGTATTATTGTTGAAGTGTATAATGATCTCTTGGTTCTGCTCATTTCACTCAGTATCAGTTTAAGTCTTTCCATGCCTCTCTGTATTCATCCTGCTGGTCATTCCTTACAGAATAATAATATTCCATAACATTCATATACCTCAGTTTACCCAACCATTCTCCAATTGATGGGCATACATTCATTTTCCAGTTTCTAGCCACTACAAAAAGGGCTGCCACAAACATTTTTGCACATACAGATCCCTTTCCCTTCTTTAGTATTTCTTTGGGATATAAGCCCAGTAGTAGCATTGCTGGATCAAAGGGTATGCACAGTTGGATGACTTTTGGGGCATATTCCAGATTGCTCTCCAGATTGGTTGGATCTGTTCACAACTCCACCAACAATGTATCAGTGTCCCAGTTTTCCCACATCCCCTCCAACATTCAGCATTATCTTTTCCTATCATCTTAGCCAGTCTGAGAGATATGTAGTGGCATTTCTCTGATCAATAGTGATTTGGAACACTTTCATAGGAGTGGAAATAGTTTCAATTCCATCATCTGAAAACTGTCTATTCATATTCTTTGACCATTTATCAATTGGAGAATGGCTTGATTTCTTATAAATTAGAGTCAGTTCTCTATATATTTTGGAAATGAGGCCTTTATCAGAACCTTTAACTGTAAAAATGTTTCCCCAGTTTACTTGCCTTCTAATCTTTTTTGCATTAGTTTTGCTTGTACAAAAGCTTTTTAATTTGATGTAATCAAACTTTTCTATTTTGTGATCAATAATGATCTCTAGTTCTCCCTTGGACACAAACTCCTTCCTCCTCCACAAGTCTGAGAGGTAAACTATCATATGTTCCTCTAATTTATTTATGATCTTGTTCTTTATGCCTAATTCTTGGACCCATTTTGATCTTATCTTAGTATGTGGTGTTAAATGTGGGTCCTCTAATTTATTTATGACCTCATTCTTTCCGCCTAATCATGGATCCATTTTGAACTTATCTTGGTATGTGGTGTTAATTATGGGTCAATACCTAATTTCTGCCATACTAATTTCCAGTTTTTCCAGCAGTTTTTGTCAAATAATGAATTCTTACCCCCAAAGTTGGGGTCCTTGGGTTTGTCAAACACTAGACTGTTATAGTTACTCACTATTTTGTCCTGTGAACCTAACCTATTTCACTGATCAACTAGTCTATTTCTTAGCCAATACCACATTAACCAGTAATTCCTAAAGATATTTTGTAAAGTTTCAGTGATCAAAATTTACATTCCTTCGGTCAGAGGACTGGCAGGTAAAGATATGAGAGGGTAAGGCTAGGTAAGAAATGAGCAGATTTTACCTTTTTTACCTAGTCAAAAACAAATATACACACACATATAAATACAAATACATACATACACATGCTTATATAAAAATATATACACATTCATATTTGTATTTATCTGGGAATATACATCTGGGATGTGTGTGTGTATGTGTGTGTGTTGTGTGTGTGTGTGTGTGTGTGTGTGTGTGTATATAGACATAAACAAATATATGTATGTATACATCTGGAGGAGAAGACCTTCAGGGTTTCTGGCCAAAACAGAAAATTTATTTACAGTTACAACTGCGGTTTCATTGAGGGCAATATCATGCATCTAGTCAATAAGGCTTACAGCTTCAATGTCAAACAAAGTAAATATGAACTGGTTACATGAGTATGCTCTGCTTAACTTTCTCAGTGTAAGAAGGTACAAAAATATGGTTTGTTATTATAGTTTATTTTTTTAAGACACTAAGAAAATTTGAAAAGAAATAAATCAAACACAGTGACCTAGGATACAGGAGCCCTTGCCTGAGTTCTGCAGCTAATTTTATTGTTTAACTTTGGTCAAGTTAACCTTTGAGGACTTCACTTGGCTTAATCTGTAAAATTAAGGTGTCAGAAGAGATGATGTGTATGTAAGGGTCCAAGTTCTACTATTCTATGAATCCATGATTCGTTTAGCTTATTTTAAAGAGGTAATAAACTTTCTTTGGATTCTAGTTTTAAGCAAACATTAGCAGGCTGAACAGGTCAAAAAAGGGTGGCTTTTAGTAATTGAGTACACTTTAAAAACATGAGCAGTTTGTTCTTGCTGATAAATTAGACAGCTGCTCTGAATTACATTTCATGCTGTTTTCACAAACAGCTAATTTCCTTCTGCTGGTACTAAAGCTACTTGGAACTATACATAATTAACTCCATCACCTTTTCTTTATCCTTCAAGAAAGACATCAAATCATTTGTTCATGTTTCCAATGTAAAATCTTGAAAAAAAATTTCTCCTAAAATACTATGGAAAATATATATTCAAATTATAATATATTTCATTAATTCTATAATACTTACTCTAAAATGAATGCGTGAATTAAAAAATGTTCTTGTAATATGCTAGTTTCCCTTTACTCCAGGCTTTATTAAACTAATGTATTTTTCACTTCCCACATATTTTATACTTCATAAAAATTTTTTTTCTAAATTCAGAAAAAAATTACCAACTTGTATCAGCCTTTTTGATTGCTAAATCCAATTTACATTTTTACATCCAACCACTTCCAATCAACATTATGCAAATTATAACATAACTGAATGCAGCATAAAACTGCAATATTTTCTAATGAAGATTTAGAGGGGGGAAACCTTAGTTACAAAGAGCATTTATCAAGAATGAGATTCCATTATAATTTAATAAATAGAAAAAATACAAGAGACCTTTTGAAATCTATTCTTTCCTAGGCACTCTGTTGCAAAGTGTATATCCAACATCACTGAGAGGCTGCTTGTAACTGTAAACAGAAGACAAACTTCCTTTTACCCAATTCCTCAAAAAATGGAAGGAAGAGTTCATAGCTACACATTTGTTCTCTTAATAAAATACTTGTCAATTTATAAGAGGGGTTTTAAAGTGGTATTTTATTAAAAACAAAAATTTGCTTGTAGAGAAAAATAGTATGCTAGTATTTACACTTGTGGTTATGATATACTATTAAAATTATTTACTTTCTTCCAATTTATATTTCATTTTCATGTTCCTTAGTTATGTAACCAAATTTAAAATGGATTCCACAAAAATATACATAAGTACTCATTGGTGGTTTCAAATAAAAATATTTTTACTGCAATTGTAAATTATACTCACTCCTCTCTATACATACTATCATTAAAAAATAGGTTCTTTTTCTGCTTATGATGATAAATTGTTCCATGCTGTAGAAGGGAAAAAAAAAAAAAAGCTTTATTTCATTTTCTAAAAATCATTGGGGGAAAAAAAAAAATCACAGAGCTGTACACAACTCAATAAAATTCTCCCTCAAATACCATATTTGCACAAATTTTCCAAGGAATTTTGCAAGCATTTCCTGGAATTATAATGTAAAAATATCCTATTAATTTTCACATCTTCCTTCCTGGTTTTTTCTAAGCACTTGTTTAAAATATTCAAAGATGAATACTTAAGTTGATATTATTTCATCCATAAGCTTAATTACATCAATATTATACTATATACATTTTTCTTCTGTGATAAGGTGTTTTCTATACTTTCCCAATTTAGACCAATTCTTCAACTCTTAAGCTGACATTCCCTCCATTCATGTTTCTTCTTCCTTTTTACGTATTCTTCCCAATACTATCTTCATTAGTTTAACCTTTACTTGCCAAACACAAAGAGAAACTAAACCTTACCTGAGGATCCCAACAAACTGCATGTTGACATGGAAAACAACATGCACTTTTATATTTCTTGTTTTATTAATGTCTAACATATTAAAATTAATAGGAACTATATTTTAATCTGGTTCAGACTGCATTTAGGAGTGGCTAGGGCCCATGTTGAAAGCCAATTCTCACCTCAAAAGAGAAGAGATAATGATTTCTATCCTAATCAATCCATAATTATTGTAGACAAATACAAGAAAATAAAATGGCCTCTACTCTAATCAACTTTATCATAGAAGACACAATAAAAAGAGGATTTAGAGGAAGATTAAATAGTTGATGATGAAGTGAATAGTCCAAAGGATGAGATGAAGGTGAAGCGACCATCATGCCTTGGACTCCTCAAAATAAATAAATAAAAATCTTGGTTATGGATTCATTAGCGAACAAGTCTATGGAGAAAGGAATTAATTCCAGAAGAGAAAGGCAACTAGGAGAAGGTGGAGCAGTCTAGAGACAGAGTTGAGTTGGTATCTTTTTTCACTAATTCTCTGATCTCTAAACCTGAGATCCACCTTTTCATTCCTCCTGAAACTTAACTTCTTCTCTACTAAAACTGGAAGAGCATCTACTAGACAGATAAAATTGGCCTCTCCCTAATAAAAGGCCTTGTTGACATCAATGCCTTTAAATGTCTCACATATTTCAAGTCAAAAGTTCACCTTATAATTTCATCTGTCCCATGTTTTTCCCCAACTGGCAAATATACAATTTGATGCCAGGTATCCATATTCCCAATTTTCATCTCTCTCCCCATGAAGAAAGAATCTAAGGAGAAAGAACATTATTTTGAAGCAAAATACCTTAACGTCTGGATTCTGACAACTCAAATTTTTACAAAGAATTAAAAACTTCATATTTTGTTTAGCATGATTAATAAGAAAGAACTGTTAGTCTCATTAGAAGAATGGGTCAAATAATTCTGTAAAACATGCAGAATCACTTCCTCAGAAGTACCTTTATAGTCTCAGTTTTCTTATCTATATAGCTAGAAAATGTTCTGAAAGTTCAAAGTTCTTTATAAATTCTATTCTAAGTATTACTTTCAAATTAGAAATATTTCAGGATAATTTGCACCATTTAGGTAAAATCTAATTGTTTAATTCGGCTAGCAGGAGCACAAAGCATGATGACATCTCATACAACAGGAAAAGATGTATTTCCCAAACAGTGACTTATTCGAAAACATGAAAAACAAAATTGCTTCCAAGGGTCATTTCCATATTTTACATTTTCAGATTCAATCAACCGCTTAAAAAAAATTAATCCACAGAATTTGCAGCCAATAGAAATTTACGTAGTACCTTCAGAATATAATTGTCAGCGAAATTCACTGATTAGAATGAGGGCTCCAAGGGCCAATGGCATGTTGTTTTACTTTTCTTATTCTATCCCTAGGGGTTAGCCCGGTGCATAGTAAACCCTTAATGTTAGTTAACTGAATGACTGATAGCCTCAGTGTCAGGATGACCCAGTTTCAAATTCCTCTTCGGACATATGTATGTGAGACTGAGAAAAATCACTCATTGTTCCTTGGCTATTACCACCATAAACTGCAGAAATGTTTCCCTGTTTAGGTAAAGAGTTTCCTTAAAGAAACCATTTTATGCCATAAACGTCATACATATACACACACACAACTTGATTAAGTAGAAATAGTGTAATTTAATGAACCAAAAACTAGCTCTGGACCCAGATTAAGATCTGGATTCAAGTTCCATCTCTAATAGAATCTGGATGAGTGACAGCAGGCAACCTTAACTTCTTAGAGCTAAATTGTAGGGAGCTGCAGAGCTATATTGGGAGAATTCCCTCATCACACAACTTCTTTTTGTTCAATCACGTCCAACTCTTCAAGTCCCTGAGGTCCATATTATATTGTACATGTAATTTTCTTGGCAAAGATATTAGAATGGTTTGCCATTTCCTTCTCCAGTGGATTAAGGTAAACACAAGTTAAATGACTTGCTCAGGATCACACAGCAAGTAAGTTTCTGAGGCCAGGTTTGAATCCAAGGTATTCCTGACTCAAGACCCAGTGCTCTAATCATTGAGCAACATCCCAAGGCGTTTTCTTTTTTTGGAGCAGATAGGTGGCTCAGTGGATAGAGTGCTGCCAGACCTGAAATCACAAAGATTCTCTTCCTGAATTTCAAATCTGGCCTCAGTTGCTTACAAGATATATGATCCTAAGCAAGTCATTTAACCCTTCTTGCCTCAGTTTCTTCATCTCTAAAATGAGTGGAGAAGGAACATCTTTGCCAAGAAAATCCCAAATAGGTTTATGAAGAATTGTACATAACTGAAATGACTAGACAAATTCTTTCTGAATTGTTTTTTCTCTTTTTGATGTGTAGAAGCTTAATGACAAAAAATACAATTTGTAATTGCAAAATATAACAAAAAGATACTACTTTGTAGGCATCAAATATGAAATTCCTTGAGATTGATGATTTCAGCACTTTCCAGCCTTTCCAAGACTTGCAGGTTTTTATTCCTGTTGTTGAAAATGTCCTATATGAAGGTTTTCCCTAACATCAATTTCCTATTGATTTATTATCCTGATGGATATTGATGAACTTCTATTTTACTACATGACCAGCCCTCCTTTTCCAATAGTAGATGGAAGCAAAATAAGAAGGCACCTAAGATGTCATCTCATCAAACTCACTCAACTTCATTCCACTGAGATCAAGAGAAGTTAAATGACTTGCCCAAACTTACAAGGTAATGGTAAAGAACAAAACTAAGATATGGATCTAGAACTGATTATAAATCTATAGCTCCTTCCACTACCTTCCATTATCCCCACTGCCCCTCAACATTCTCTTGATAATCTTTTATGTCAATTTTTTTTGGACAGAAATTATCATTAGTAATCTACTATAACCTACTTATGACCACCCTGCTTTTTTCCATTACCTATTAGATTGTCATTTTTAATTTCCTGAAATCATGATGCTTCATAACTCATCATACAGCATCATCAGGAGAGCACTGATGATTCAGAAATACTTTCAGAACTGTATGCACTATTTTCAAAAATCAAGCCCAATATCCTCATTGTCCATCTGTAATATTTATTGGGTATGCACATAAGGCTATATTGATTCAAAACTGGCTACCAAACAAACTTCATGTCATAATCTGGGCAATATGTTTCATCTACATTGTTTTTGCAATACGAATAGTTACTATAATGTCTTTCAATTACCATAATTTCCTTAAAGAGATATAATTGTGAATATAAAGATATTTTTATATAGCTGTTAAGCCTGGATTAGCTCTCTGGAGGCTTCAGGATCAGTCAGAGTCAGGATAAGTAAAAGTCCTTGGTCTTTAGGGGGAGAGGTTAAAGAAGCAGGCAAACTTCTAGGAGTTTTGCCAAAGATCTCTTCTAGATTCTGGAGTCCAGAATCTGCACTTTTCTCCTCCTCATCCTGCTGCCAAATGAGTCTCTGGTCTGTCACCTCTGTCTAATCCTAGCCTACTATTATCTTAACCCCAAACATAGAGCCAGCACCAACTGTGATATGGGCCATTTTTCCAAACATACACTAAGAGAGTCATTGTCAAATAGGTAATTAGCCTTAAGTGCTCGGTTGTCTGATTCAAGCATGCTTTTTAAGGGTTTCAGCCCTTTACATATAGCATATGTATGTTACATATAGCATATATGCCAAGTACTATGCTAAGTACTCTACATATGTGATTTTATTTAAAACATTAGGAGGTAGATTTTATTGTTATTCCCATTTTATAGGTGAGGAAAGTGAGGCAAATAGGGGTCAAGGGATGGGACTTGCATAAGGTCACACAGCTAATAAAGTCAGATGCCAAATTTGAACTCAATTCTTTTTGGATCTACTGCACCACTTAGCTGCCCTCTAAAATATATATTTTTTGCCCTACAAAACATATATAAAACATTTACAAGTTTGTCTTGAAGGAAAAAGCACTAGTAACTGAAGGGAGAAGAACAGGGAGTCAGAAAGAACCAGGAAAAAGTAACATGAAGGTGACACTTCTAAAGCAAACCAGGAATTACAAGAGGCAGCGCTAACAAAAAATCCATTCAAGGCATGTAGAAAAGCCACACATAGACATAGGAGACAGAATGTCATGTTTGAGGAACAATAAGGTAGCCTGTTTTACTGGACTACAAACTATGGGAAGGGAAGAAATTTGTAATAAAGCTGAAAAGGCGGGATAGGGCCAGGCTGTGAAGTTTAAAAGAAGGATCTATTTGTTCCTAGAGCCAATATGTTCACCTTATAAATGTCAAGTCCCTGGAGTTTATAGAATAAGGGAAGAAGAAAGCAGGACAATAAGCCCTTCTCTTAGCAAGTGTCTACTAAGCACCAGGCTGCTTTTGGTCCCTGCCCTCAAGGAGCTTAGAGTCTATTGAGGAAGACAATATGCAAATAATTACATATATATAGGAGAAATTGCAGATGATCAACAGTGGAAGGAGATGATACAGCCTGACTTTTCCTTAAGGAAAGTCACTTTGTAGAAGACTGGAAGGAAAAAGAGATCTGAAGCAGGAAAACCAATTAGGAAACTACTAGAATAGACCAAGTTCCTGAGCTTAACTAGGTTGTGGCTATATAAACGGAGAAGAGGGGACAAAAAGAGATGTTGTGGAAATAGAAATGATGGGATTTGTCAACCAACTACATAAGAGGAGGAAGAGTGGGGAGTTGAAGATGAAGGATGATGGTACTCTCAACAAAAATAGGTAAGTTTCCAAGATGGGAAGTTAAAATTTTATCTGAGCTTTGTTTTAGAAATGATGAATTTCAGATTCTTATGGGACATGCATCTGGGACTTCATAGGTTCATATGGGATAATCACCAAGAAATCCATAGTTTCTTATGGGATCCGTTCATATTTTGGATATGTGTAATATAAATATGCTCTATGGAAACAGAAAATACACAAGATAAAATAACAAGAAGAAAATACACAAGTATATTGGACTTGGAGTCAAAGAAAATTTGGTTTTAAATCTTGCTTCTGACACTAGTTGTATGACCACAATCAAGTCAAACTTTTCTACCAGTTTCTTAAGCAATGAAATGTGTAAAATCGAATCTATAGTAATTACTTACCAGAGGTGTTACAAGAATCATAAGGTCACAGATTTAGAGACAGAAGAGATCATAGTCCAACCCCTTCTTTTTACAGATGAGGGGTAAGGATTAAGGGCAATTAAATGATCTGCCTAAAATAACTCAGCTACAATATCATTAGAGGGATTTAAACTTAGTTATTCCAGATTCCAAGATCAGCACCTTATCCCCTCTGCCATAAAGATAAGATCATGTATTTATTTTAAGGACTTTATAAGCCTGAAAAGCTGCATGTATTGTTTAAAATAATGATGATGATAAGGATGTTTGAAATGGTTAAGAGAAAAGGCACTATAAGGGAGTCATGGAACTCCTGACATCCAGGAGAAACTGGGGACAGGATTTAGGTCAGGAAACAAAACCTATTTGAGGGACAGGAAATCCAATTTCGTGGTTCATTGCTGAGGAGATGCAATCATTTTCTTAGCTTTCTCAGGATCACACATTGTGTTTTATATATTAAGGGAACTCTTGATTAGACAGAACTTCAGTAAACTTAAACCAGTAATTAAGTCAGAAGGACTTACTGAACTGTGTTGCCTGACAAATTCTCATGAGATACACATTAAAAACCAAACTTTTTTGGTCATCATACTGCTGACACATTATAATGAATATATTTACATTTTCATTTCAATGTGATGGCATTTAGGAAACAAATTTCAACTCTTGACTGTTGGGAAATTTTATACATTATAAATTGTAATATGCTTTGCATTTTTCAAATAAGGTAGTTATTTATATAACATTTATTTAGACTTGTTCTAATTTGAAGGGTGTTTTTAATATAAAAAGAAATGGATATAATGTTACACTGAATACAGTACTGTTAACAGTTTTTACCTATTCAGTTTGATTTAACAAATTAACGCAACAGTTAGGTAGTTAAGTGCATTATACTTGATCATCTTAACTTAAAATGGCCAAGGTCTCATGGCATCCAAAGCCATCTCTAGTCCTCTTGATCTATATCTTGCTACTGGACCCAGATGGCTCTGGAGGAAAGAGTGAGGCTGATGACTTTGTACAGCTGTCTCTCACTTAAGTCTAATTCACTTGTAAGTCATGGCATCACCTTCCCGATGTCAAGATTCTCCTCTTCGAAAACCAAGGACCAGCAACAAGAAAAACAGAACTCCCTTTGTTTTTTTTCTATCTATCATGTTTTGTTATTTTTTTTTAATTTCCTCCTTATTCAAACCTCTCCTTAAATTGTTAAGTCTTTTGTGAAAATCACTATATACTATATATACTATCTCTATAAGGCCTCTGAATTCTACAATATAGCCATATTGCTTGCAAGGCATTGAATCCCCCATCTCTTCACCTTGGCCTAAAACATACTCATTCTTAGCATCCTTCAAAGCAGCAGTATAGTTACCATCACAAAAACAAAACGTTGGCTGAAATCCACTAAGAGGGTACTCTTCCTTTCCTCAAATTATCTTGTAAATATTTAAGTACTTGTGCATCCCCAAGCACAATTAAGCTCCTTCAGGGCATGTTTATTTTTTTCTTCAATTTTTGTCTTTCTATTCCCAACATTGAGCCTTGAACAAATAGGTGCTAAACAAATGTTGATTCAATGTAGTAAATCTAGAGGTCATATATGGAGGAAATGAAGATAATGATCTCTGAGATCCTTATTACTGCTAATTCCACAATCTTATTTAAAAAAAAAATCTTGTATTTTAATTCCTTTAATTTCAACATCATGTAGATGAGGATTTAAAAAGTGAAATGACTTGGTTTCAAAGGTATTAAAATAACAAGGCCAAAATTTAACCTCAAGCTTTCTAACTACAGCCAGTGTCCTTTCTACTATGTTTCTCTTAGCAACTCTAGAAATTCCATGATTCTATAATTATAGGAGAGCCCTCAGCCTAACTTAAAGCCTATAAACTCTTATTTTAAGTACTTTCCAACTAACAGCAAACTAGTTAATACATGAGAAAATTCAGGAAGACTCTCCTAGTAGTGAATGTGTTCAGGGAAGACTAGTACCTGGGAGAGGAGGGGAGAGAGGACTGCTGAGTTCTTTATAAATAGATAACAATAAGAAGTGACAAATGATAGATTGAGATAGATTGAGGATAAAAAAACAAAAGAATCCCAAAAGTATACCTTCCGAATACCATTCTTCCTTTGCAACGACAACAACAACACACATATATTTTGTACCAAGCATATACTATAAGATATTTAATATGTATGGGAATACCTGCCATCTAGGGGAGGGGGTTGAGGGAAGGAGGGGAAAAACTGGGAACAGAAGGGAGTACAAGGGTTAATGTAAAAAAAATAAATAAATAAAATAAATTGCCTATGCATATGTACTGTCAAAAAAATTTTTTATAATTATAAAAATAATTAAAAAAAGGAATTCCAAAAGTACAGTCATCTAGGGCCACTAGATATAGAAACAAATATCCCAACAAAACTTAAAACAAAAAATATGAGACAAATCTTTAAAAGCATAAACTACTCAAAGCATCAACTGGTGACTTTTTTTTTGTACTTCATTTCTGAAGAATATATCGGGTAACTTAAATGACCCTATATTCTGAAACCACTGTGTTTTACTGTATTATACAGCTTATGCTCCTTCTTTGACAGATGTGTTAATAATATCTGGGGAAAAAATTAGGTTTTTGAGTAAGATGGATTAAATAAAATGTCTACCTGAAATATTTAACAAGAGACTCTTCTCTAAGTTGCCTAAGGAAAAGAAAAAAAATCTATTAAATTAAAATCTTCTGCACAATTGTTCATGCAGTATGATGCAGCAATCATATTAACATAAGGACATCTTTCCATGATTTCCTCCAATCACCTGAGATTTTGATCCATAGAGCCTGACTGTGCCTTAAACCCCTAATTTATAACTAAAATCATTCCCTGCCCTACTTCTCTTTGGCTCCCTGCCAAACCTCTAAGATTTTTCCATTTTGGTTAATAGCACCCTTTTTCCTATCACTTCAATTTATCCTCAATTTTTCTCTTTCTAGTAACTCTAATAGAATCATTCACTGAGTCCCATCAACTCATCCTTGAAAAAGTCTTTCAGATGTGCACCTCTTCCTTTCTATTCCTACGCAATCAGTACCTCTCTTGAGAAAAGGTAAAAGGTCATAAAACCTTCTTCCCTGGTTCATTTCCTAGTCTCGAATACTTCCCCTTCTACTGTACCTTACATTCAAGTTTCAAATGAATCTTTTTGAAATACTTATCTACAGAACTGAGTTAAAACTTCTTAGCTTGTTCAGGATCCTCCATAAGTGGTCGCATCTTAGTTTGCCAATGGTATCTCCCACTGTTCTCATATGCTAGGCATACTCAATCCAAACTGAATTGCTCATCAATTCTATCTAAAAGATTAGTTTTACATTCCAACCACATTGGCCTGCTAGCTAATCATGAAAAGCATTCCATTCCCCCACCTCTCTGCCTTTGTATATTCTGTACCAATACCTGAAATGTATTCATCTCTAATTCTTTAGTTGCTTTATAGTTTCAATTTAGTTACCATCTCATGCACAAATCTACTATTGATACCAAGGATGGGACTGTTCATCCCTTCCTAAAATTATCTTGTACATGTTTAACCGGATTAAAACTTTGTACCTCCCCCACATCTATATCTTTTCTTGTGCTTTTCCCCTACAGGAATGCCCTTATCCATTATTTCCATCCATCAAAACACTATTCAACCTCAAATGGATTAACCTCAAATGCCTTTTATGGTATTTATAGAGAGACCTATTAGCTCTGGGCAGTTTTTATTGTTCCCATCTGTTCCTGTAATAGAATGTAAGCTTCCTTGATAAATAAACACGTATTAAATGTCTACTATGAACCAGGCACTGAGCTAAGTGCTAGGGATACACAAAGAGATAAAAAGCAGTCCTTGACATCATGCAAAAAAAAATATACCATCCTTCAATTAAGCATTTACTTAGTGTTTAAGCACTAGGGACACAAAAAGATTCAAAAGATCATCCCTGTCCTCAAGAAATTTACAATCTAATGAGAGCGTCAAAATGCAAACATAAGCTATATAATGATAAATAGTAAATAGTTAACAGAGAAATCACTAGAATTAAGAGGGCTTTGGAAAGACTTATTGTGAAACATGGAATTTTAAATGAGACAAAGATGTCAATAGGCAGAACTGAACAAGGAGAGCATTCTGGCCATGGGCAAAAACCAGAGAAAATGTCCAGAATCAAGAGAGTTGGGATAAAAGATAACATTTATAAAAAATGCTTTACAAATCTTAAAGTGATATATAAATGCTAACTATTATTTGTTCTTATTATTATTTCAATGGATTGATCTGTGATCTTATTGATATAGTTAGCCTATCACAAACCATTTGGGCCAAAAACCTGTCTATGCATTCCTTATCATTCTATGAGATTCTAATTCATATTTCATAGTTGATCCACAGTGAGTCTACTCAACATGCTAGACAACTCCTTCAAAAGTTCATCAACTTTTTTATGTCATGACCCCACAAGCAATGAAGCCTATGAAATAAAAAGTTTCAGTTTCATACTCTTCTGGAAGCCTATTGTATGTGTACGGAAATGATCTTTTTCATGCATCATGAATTTCTGAATTTACATACACATATGCACACACCAAAGAAAACTCATTAAATCAGTGGTATAATACTCAAAACACAAGAATCATCAAAAAGATAGCCCTGATTCAAGTGTTATATGACACATAAGTTAAAAGAAGGCATATTTTAAACTTTTAAGTGCTAAATAAGTGCTAATTGTTATTGTTACTTACTACCTCTGTCATTTACTACCCATGTAATCTTTGGCAAGATACTTTTTATCTTAAATGAGGGGATTAACATAGTGAATTTTATTGGGCCTCCTAATTCTAATCCTGTCCTAGGATATTATGATCTGCTTTCCCTAAGATCTCCATAACAAATCTGGTGCTGGTTTTATTACTTGTGTAGTGACTGTTACTTAAATGTTAGCAGTCAGTTATCCAGGCAGCTGTATACTGACCCTGGAATCAAGAAGACAACATTTCAAATTCAACCTCAGACATTTAATAGATGTGTGACCCTG
Source organism: Sminthopsis crassicaudata (assembly GCF_048593235.1). Classification (NCBI taxonomy): domain Eukaryota; kingdom Metazoa; phylum Chordata; class Mammalia; order Dasyuromorphia; family Dasyuridae; genus Sminthopsis; species Sminthopsis crassicaudata. The sequence goes on along the minus strand of NC_133621.1, from coordinate 97,339,843 downwards.
GGTCAAGTTTTAATGGCTCTCTGACTCAGTATCCCTATAACAGAATCTATCTCCCATGGCTGTGGAAAAGTGATTTGAAAATTTTAAAACGTTATTATTATTACCAATAATAAAATAATAATTATGAGCCTACCCCCCCCCACAGTACACATCCCAAGCTCTAGGCACACTTAGGTACATGTGGCTTTAATGTAATGTAAGTGAATAGAAATGCTTCTATTATCCACAGAATACTATCTTAAAGAATCCTCTGCCTCAAAGGAGTGTTTCTTTTTTGGTATCTGCTAATAGCTACATCAACAGCTCTAACTCTACATGCCATAAAAATGATTCAATTTCACAAGTATATTGCCTAAACATAAGCCATTTACACTTCAAAAAGTAAGTGAAATAAGTGAAGGGCAAAAGTGTTGTCAGATTTGATCTCACAAATATTATTCTTACTAACCAAGCAGAAATGATAGCTTGTCTCTTCTCAATAGGAGAGGCTAGTTTATAAGAAGTCCTTATATTTCCACATCTCTGTAGACAATTTCCTCATATCATCTACTTCAAAGTTCATATCTCTGCTGTTACTAAGTTTCAATGAACTATCACTGGCATAGGACACAGTAAAAGAAAAATATCAGTTTCTATTTTCATATGTGGATTAAAAAAAAAAGATTTATTGTAGAGGACCAAAATAGACCTCACTAAAGAGGTGACAGGAATAAATAGGTGCTCCATGGTACTGTAAATAAATAGGCAGCTGATTTGGGAGTCAGGAAGTCCTACCTGCTTTCAAGGCATGTACCTGACACATATTGTCCATGTAGTAAATTGCAAGTCCCTGCAATTCTGAATGCCCCAGACACCCCCTTGAAATGATAGACTACCAACAAGTTGCCATTCTGAATTTATGAATGAAATTTCCACACTGATAAAAACACAGCACTAAGCCCAAAAAATGATAAGTAACATAACAAATATGTAGACTAGAATATTAAAAAAAAAAAAAAAAAAAGCCTTTTCTCAGTCTTTATTCTCCCTGTCTGTTTCATTCTCTCATCCTGCTTGTTCTCTTTCCTGTTGGTTTCCAGGACACCATTCTCTCCTTTTTCTTCTCACTGAGCATTTCTATTCAATCTCCTTTCCTGATTCTTTATCCATCTTCTGCCCCCTCCCGGCCCCCCACCCCAATTACAGATGCCTCTGGAGACTTGGTCCTTTTATTTTTCCCTACATCCTCTTCTTTAGTGACTTCATCAGCTTCCATGAGGTTCAAATTATCATCTCTAGACAGATGACTTCCCAAACCATATATCCAACTTTCTTCTTTCAATTTTAATTTAAACTCTTAAGAATCCTATCAACAGCTCCAGTTCAACAATCCAAAATGCAAATCAACATCTTTTTCCCCTAAAAGCAATAATACTGTCTCCCTATTTCTACTGAGGTCTCTATTTCTCTCTTGTTCATCTTAGACTTTTCCCCTCCACCTTAAATTAGCCCAAGTAGTTGCTAAATGCTAGATTAATTAGAGAATTCTTGTTCAAATGAGACTAGATGGTCTATTACAACTCTGGGATTCTGAGAAATGTAATTACAGTAGAACCTTTCCCTGAAAAGGTACTCATCATAAAACAAGAGATACCTGATTTTAGTCTGAGTGAATTTTGGAAGTCAACCTGGAACAAAGGCATACTAATAATAATCATCAAAAAACCATACACTTATTGCCAACTAGAGCATAAATATCATCCATGGCAGCTTGGGGAGTAATGGAATTCTGGGATCATTTTTAAAAGGATCAAAACTACTATATATCAACTAAGAAGATGGAAAAATAAGATTCATTTAACAAAAATATATTAAGTGCCTCCTAAATCCAAAACCTACAAATTCACTGATGTGTATCCTATTCTCCTTTTGTAACTAAGACGCAAATAATTATTTTTCTTTTATTGGATCATTGTAGGGAGGGCTCTTAATGTTTTTATAAAACACAAAAATGCCAACTTTGTAAGTATATGGATTCTAAGTTTGTGTAATCCATCAAGTATTATTACTAGTATTTATTCATTCAGAAGGAAATTTATAACTTGAATCATTTATGGTGAAAGTTTGTTGTTCCCTCATTTCAGTTATGTCCATTACTTTTTGATCATATTGGGTTTTTCTTAGCAAAGATACTGGAATGGTTTGCCATTTCCTTCTTGAGCTCATTTTACAAATGATGAAATTGAAGCAAATAGGGCTAAGTAACTTGCCCAGGCCACACTGCTAGAGTCTGCACCCTGATTTGAACTCAGGTTTTCCTGACTCCATACCTTGTGCTCCATCAACTGTGCCCCCTATCTATCCATGGTATGGTTAGGTCCTTGTTTTGTTTTTTTCTTTTTAAATATTAATTTAATAATTCAGAATGTTAAATATCAACCAAGCTCCACCACCTAGATTCCAGAAGAAATATCCACTCTGACCTAGTTCTTCATGTGGAAAACCTTAATACTTAAAATTTAAAGCTACAAACTTTCTTGACTAAAAATATTATTGTGCTTCTGTCTCTCTTCATTTTACTTTTCCTTCTTGGGTTTATAGCAGAATGTTAGTAGAGGCATGTCAGTTGCCAAAGACTAACCTACTGACCTTATTCAAATATACTACTTGCCCTCAAATAAAGAACAGATTGTCTCTAAAGCTATCTCCAAATTACCAAAACAATATTAAGAGTAGAATGTACATGACAGTCTTGCCACTCGTACTCTTATGATGGCAAGTAAAATATTGCAAAGCGTCTCTCCATTTTGTGGAAAGGATAGAAAAATGTTTTTAATGATGATAATAATGATGATGACAATAAATAATAGCTTCAATATTTGTAAAACCCTCTACAAATATTATCTCATATCATCTTCACAACAATCCTGGAAGGCAGTTGCTATTATTATCTTTATTTTAAAGATGATAAAATTGAAACAGGCCTTTGTGGTTAACCAGTGTCTGAGATTGGATTTGATCCACATTCAGGGTTCTATCTACTGTATTAAGCAACTTGCTTCTATTAGAACTTAATGACTGCACCCAGAAGCATCTTTCCAGTGGAATGTCTGAAGAATGCTATAGACCCTCTTCTATTCAAGTCATTGAGTAAAATATTGAATGAAAACATGGGAGTTGTTTTCATCAAATCGGTACAATACAAAACACTGTGATGGAGATATAACATCACAAAATAAAAAAAGGTATATAGTCTCAGAACAGGATAGAAACCAACATAAAATCAACATGATAAAATTTAGCATAGACAAATATAGAGTCCTTCATTTTGGTTTCAAAAAACCACACAAAGCAAACCATCAATTCTACACATACATAGATTAAGCCTAACTTATCTCCAAAGCACCATAGATTTAGAAATAATAGATGATGAAACTAAGACCCAGAAAGTTGGAAATATTTACTCAAAGACAGAAAGTTAAGATTTAGGCTTCAAACTGAATGCATCTTTTCCTAGGTCACAGTCCATATATGAACTATAACAAAAGGTCTTCATTTAGGCATAAGGGGCAAGTAAGCCCACAGGGTCATAAGGTTGCTATCAAAGATAATTTTAGGCAACATTTATACAAAAATAAAGCACTTAGATCACAGAAGTAATAGTTTCATTCTATTTTTCATTAATCAGAGATCTTGGGCTGAATTCTGGATATCATGTTTAAAGGGAGCTAAAAAACAGAATGAGTTTTTTTTTTTTTTTAAATTACCTGGGCATAGTAACTTTTACTAAATAAATACTGATTTATTGAACCTAGAGACTGATGATTAAATCCTGGAAATTAAATCAGAAAAATAAAAACTAAAGAAATCAGAGATATTTAAGCCTGAAAAACAAGCTAAAAAGGTGAAGGGCTATCATATGAAAGAATAAATTTGTTCCATATTTATTTCTTCAAAGCTAAAGAATTTAAAAGGCATCTAAGAAGTACCTTGTAAAGATGAAAACTATCAATGAATCCATCAACAAGCATTTATTATGTACCTACTAATTATGTATCAAGTAATGTTCTAAGTTCAAGTAATATCCCTTCACTTAAAGAGCTTAAATGCTATTAGGAAAAACCATGTGTACATTTATAATCGTGAATAAAATAAGTAAATAAATAAATGCAAGGTATATGGGGAAAGGGATGAGGAAGAAGACTCAAGAAAGACTTCATGTAGAAATAATGTTTTCAATTACCATAGAAAAAATTCTTACAGTAGGTAGGAGTATATTCACTACAGAGCCTCCAACATACCTTCCAAAATCAATAATGATTCCTACACAAGGAAGAAAAGAACTGAAATAGAGTTGACCTAGAGTCAGCATCATTTAAGCCTTAAAGAATAGCAACTTAAACTTGACCCAGGAAATAGTCAAAAGCTCCAATTCATTGGAAATCATAACATATAAAAAGAATAATAAAAGAACATTCCAGCATTATGGGAGAGTCCATTGTGCCATCAAAGAAAAGAGTATATGATGCAAAGAATACTCTCAAAATAAAATCTATTTGTTGAGCATCTGCTTAGTGACTATCAAGAATAACTCTTTCTGATGGATTTTACTAACCAAAAAAAAGGTAATAAAACCCATTCAAAGGGAAGTTAATGCACAAATACACCTCATTTTCCTGGAAAACCACTGAAAACATCTGGTGTTAATGCATCAAAAACCACAGAAGACCGATTTTGTGCATCAAGTCACATAATTTTACCACTGGAAATATTAAAATTTCTGTGTGATTCTAATAAATTATCAATTTGTTTCACAAAGAATTTCCATATTTCTGACTTTTTGGAATATACATTTACATTGCTTTTTTACAATGCTTTAGAACTTTAAACCTTTAAAAAAATCATTTAACTATAAAAATGCTAATATACAAAGTTTTGGGGGAAATGCTGCAGACTGAATACCATTACAAACACAGTAAATTGATTCTCTAGATAGCTTATAAAGTTAATGAGATATTACTTAAGGCAAAAGAAATAATTAGACTATTAACAGTCAAAACAAAACAAACATTGCCATTCAATATAATGAAACTTACTTAGAAAGAGGTTAAAAATTAAGAAATGAATATGAAAAGAAAAATCTAATAAGACTTAAGTAAAGCTATAACATCTGGAGTGAAGTATGACGAAATTACAGCTTGAATGGTTGTTTCCTCCCTGTTTAAAACCAGAACAAATATGTTAGAAGGTTAATAAAAACTAAAATTTAGCCAATGTAAGTATCACTAAAAAGACAAACTGACCAATTGGGAAAACCCATTAGTGGCCAGGAAGATAGATAATGAAACACTTTCCTCCTAACAGCAGAAAAATGGAGGAATACTAGAATGCTGAATACATTATCAGAATCAGAAAGCTAGCAGAATCATTATCACTGAATTAGAGTATTTGGGATAAACTTTCTTAGCTATAAAGCAGAGTTGAATTTGGGAGATTCTAGGAAACAGGTAATATTTTCAGAAATAACTGACAGAAAAATAAAAACAGATACATCATATCAAATATAAAATCTGCTTGAGTCTGGGCCTCAGAGTCACAGCTGTGTGACATTGGGCTAATCATTACAACTCTCCAGACCCTCAGTTCTCACAACTGTAAAATGAGGAAGTTGAACTAGATGACCTGTTTTTCTCCCAACTTAATACTTTTGTTTCCTAATTACATGTAAAAAGTTTTCAGTAATTCATTTTTATAAGATTTGAGTTCCCGATTTTTCTCCCTTTCTAATTTATTATGCAATCTGATACAGGATATACACATACAATCATGTCACATATATTTCCATATTAGTCATGCTGTGATAGAAAAATCAAAATAAAAGGGGAAAACCATGAGGGAAAACCTATTAGTTTTTTAAAAGTAAAAACAGTATGCTTCAATCTTTATTCAGACTCTATAGCTTTTTCTCTAGATGTGAATAGCATTTTCCACAATGAGTTTTTTGGAATTGTCTTGGATCAAAGTTATATAGCTGATCATTAAACAATGTTGTTGGTACTGTTCTAGTTTTGTTCACTTCACTAAGTATCAGTTCATGTAAATTCTTCTACATTTTCTGAAATCTACTTGCTTAATATTTGTTATAGCATAATATTCCATTAGATTCACAATTTGTTCAATCATTCCCCTTCAATTTCCAATTCTGTGGCACCATAAAAAAAGTGCTGCTATAAATATTTGCGTAAATATATGTATCCTTTTTTCTTTTTTTAATGCTCTATTCTGGATGCAAACCTAATAGTAGTATTGCTGGAGCAAAGGATATATACAGTTTTGTAGCCTTTTGGTAATGATGCCTTTGAACATAACTTCTAATTATAAATCTTATAAACTTGTTTGGGGGGAGATCCTAACACTTATAGCTGTCTAACAACAGAATGAACTGCCACTCTTAGTAGTGAACTCTACCTTATCAGATGTAATCAAGGAGGGGATGCCACAGAAGAGACTTTGTTGAAGTTGAGCTAGATGACCTTAATGGTCCTTCTCCTTCGTGATTTATCTCCACTTTATTCTGTGTATGTGTGTGTATTCTTTTATACATAATTTTCTCCCCTATTAACATTAGCTCATGAGTTCCCTGAGGACAGGGCCTATTTTTGCCCTTCTTTGTCTCTTCAGTGCTTAATACAGTGCCTGGCACATAGGATTCTGTTTGGTGACTTGAATCATACCATTAGAGACATCTGGAATTTTTAAGTTAACATATTCTAACCTCCTATTTTTATCAACCTCATATTATACAAATGAGGAAACTGAGCAGCAGAGAAATTAAGTGAATTTGTCCAGAGACAAGAAACTGGTTAAGTTGAAAATTCATAAAGTGACACTGGACCTGGTCATTTCTAGCTCTTCAATAGCTCTCCCATCTTCCTCTTTTCTCCAGTCACATAGCTATCATCCTGGTTTGCACTCTTTATCATCTACCATTTAGCTTTGCATTTGATCTCATCTTCTCCATTCTCCACACAACTGACAAATTAATATTCCTAAAGCTAAAATGTGGCCTGATCTGCTCAAAAAGCTCCTTCAGCTTCCATATCACTAATAGGATAAAATGCCAACTCCTACATTTTCCACAATATGACTCATTACATGTTAACTCCTTACAAGAACCTTATATTGCTGCCCAATTGGCCCTTTTTCTGCTCCAGGTCTAAAACTTTCCATCACCTACTGCCATATTTTTACATAGGTTATTCCTCAAACCTGGAATGTCTCTCTCCTGCCTTGTTCTCTTAAAGATGCCTAGCTCACACCAAAGCTTCAATGAAAAAAAGATTTCATAGAAGAGACTTTTCTTAATTCTCCCAGTTATTACTTTCCCCCTTCTATCACTTTTTAGGTTTTTTTGTATGTAAAAATTTGTCTATAAAAATTGTATAACGCCTCCTCTCCCAACCCTTCTCCACGAAGTCTCCAAGAAACTTTTCATTTTGTCTATTTAATCCCTAAACTGTCACTACCATCTTGCTCTCGTATCTCATGGGTGCTTCAAAAACTTTGCAGTGATCCATCTGCCAAAAGAACACAGTAGAACAAGAACTGGAATCACATGACGATAGGTTTGAAAAGAAAGTAAAATATCATCGAGGTCAAGCCTCTTATTTTACTAAGAAACTCAGCCAAAAGATGAGGCTATTTCCACAGTCACAAAGGAGCTGAATTTATAGTTAAGTATTTTAACATTATAAAGCTGAATTAGTATTTTTCCCTATATAGTTTATGACTATAATTAAATAATCTGTCTATAAACATCAAATACAAAAAGATGTTAGAGAGATGATTTTAAAATCACTGGACTACTTGAAAGTAATGAATCAAAAACAGAGCCCAGGCATAATCTTTTAAGAAGTTATTAAGGAAAACTACCCTGATATTCTAGAACTAGAGGGTAAAATAGAATTCAAAGAATCTACCCATCATCTCCTGAAAGTTTTCTAAAATGAAAACTCCCAGGAATATTATAGTAAAATTCAAGACTTCCCAGATCAAAGAGAAAATACTATAAGCAGACAAAAAGAAACAATTCAAATACCATAGAGTTAATTAGGATAACATGAGATTTAGCAGCTTCTGCATTAAAAAAAAAATCAGAAGACTTGGCATATGATATTCTAAAGTGCAAAGGTGCTAGAATTATGACCAAGAAGCAAGAAGCACCTACCCAGCAAAACTAAGTATGATCCTTGGAGGGGTTGGGGGGAGGAGAAGGAATTGACATTCAATAAAAGGACTTTTAGGCATTCCTGAAGAAAAGAAAAGAGCTGAATAAAAAATCTGACTTTCAAATACAAGATGCAAAATTAGCAAAAACCGTAAACAGAAATCATAAGGAATCAACAAGGTTAAACAGTTTATATTTTTACATGAGAAAATTATATATATAAAAAACTCCTAAAAACTTTCTTATTAGGACAGTTAGAAGTAGTACACATATATAGAAAGCAGAGGTGTGAATTGAATGTTATGATGATTTTTTTTTTCAAATTGAGGGATAGAAAACAAATGTACTGGGAGAAGGGAAAGAGAGGTAAAATGAAAAAAAAATTATCTGAATGAAAAAAAAAATCTGAGATTTTATAGAAAAGGGGAAAATAGGGGAAGTGGTGAGGGGAGCACATAAATCTTATTCTTATCAGAATTGTCTCATGTAGGAATTTATTTGGCCATACAGGAAAGCAGAAAGACAATGACTTTGTTGGGAGCTGATAGAAAGGAAGTGATGTGGATTAAGATTCCTTTCTGATTCCCAACCCCCAAGAATTCCAATGGGAGATATCAGGGCTCTCCCAGCTCCCATTCTAATGATCTGCTCAGGTTTCTCATCCCCCATCCCAAGCATAAACAGCTTTCTCCTTATCTAAAAACCCAAGGAATTCTATTCAAATTCTAACCCTGGATGAAGGTCAAACCAGAGGCCAACCTGGGACTCTACCCAAGAGCCCCTTCAGATTACTATTCTAAAAGGGGCAAAACTGGAGTCCACTCTTTGCAGAACTCCCAAACATGATATCCTTACACCGGCCATGTCAAGGATTTCTGCCCACCGGCACCAGCCCTGGATCTGGTGTCTTTCTACCTTTTAACCTTACTTCCAAACCCCATTTTATCAATCTAGGTTTTCAGGTCTCATTCAGACCTCACTTAACTCTATATCCTTGCGCTGAATCCAAAGGGGTTGCAGGGGAGCTCTATTTGGCTCCCTGTACCCCAAACCTGCCACTAGACCTCAATTAAGCCTAATTTCATTTAGATATTCCTTATCTAATTCTAAATGAGGGGAAATAGGATGGAGGAAAATACATAGTTGGTAGTCATCATGTGAACAAAAAATGTTATAGGATCAAAGGATATAAACAATTTTCAGATGATGAAATTAAAGCCATTTATAGTCATGAAAAAATGCTCTAAATCACTATTAGAGAAATGCAAATTAAAACAACTCTGAGGTATCACCTCACACCTCTCAGATTAACTAAAATGGCAGGAAAACATAATGATAAATTTTGGAGGGGATGTGGGAAAACTGGGAGACTAATGCATTTTTGGTGGAGTTGTAAAATGATCCAATCATTCTGGACAGCAATCTGCAACTATGCCCAAAGGGCTATCAAACTGTATATATCCTTTGACCCAGCAGTGCCACTTCTGGGTCTGTATCCCAAGGAAATCATAAGGGAAAAAGGAACCACATGGGCAAAAATAATTTGTAGCAGTTCTTTTTGTGGTGCCAAAGAATTGGAAAATGAGTAGATGCCCATCAATTGGGGAATGGCTGAGTAAATTGTGATGTGAAGATAATGGAATATTATTTATTATTCTATTAAAAATGATGAACAAGTTGATTTTAGAAAGGCCTGGATTTACATGAACTGATACCGAGCAAAAGTGCAGAACCAGGAATACATTTACACAAGAGCAAGAATGTGCAATGATCAACTATGACTTAGTTCTTGTCAGTGGTGCAGTGATCAATAGCAATTCCAATAGACTTTGGACGGAAAATCCATCTGCATCCAGAAAAAGAATTATAGAGACTGAATATAAATCAACACATGCAATGTTCACTTTTATTCTCTATTTTTTTTTCTTTTCCCTGGTTTTTCACTTTTGCTGATTTTTCTCTCGCAATATATTGCAAAGCAATGTGTAAATATTTGATATTTAAAATATAAATTTTAAAAATTTATAGTGAGTTTCTGATAAAAATATTTCTCAAGCATTTAGAAAACTCAGCCAAATTCATAGAAATAAGAGCCATTCCTCTATTGATAAATATTTACAGCAGCTCTTTGTGCTGACAAAGAATTGGAAATTGAATTGATGTCCATTAATTGGGTAATGGTTGAACAAATTGTTGTTTATGATTGTGATGAAATACTATTGTGCTTTAAGAAATGATAAACATTTGGGGAATAGCTAAACAAATTGTATTATGTGTTCATGATGAAATATTATTCCATTATAAGGAAATATGAGCTCAATGAGTTTTAGCAAAGCATGAGCAGACCTCCCCGAAATAATGAAGAGATACAGTAACAGCGGTATTGATTTAAGACCAACCAAATCATTCTATTAAAAATACCCAAACTGACCACAAAAATCTTAGGAAGGAAAATGCTGTTTGAATCCAGAAAAAACAACAACTGACACACATGTGTATGCATGAATATATATTATATATATACACACACACACATGCACACCCATATATATATATATACACATGCACATATACTCACACACATACACATTTGTGTGTAATGGAAGGCATCTCAAAATTTGGGGTGGGGAAATGGAGAAAAAAGAAAGGCACATGATAAATTTCCTCTGTATTTAAAAGGAACAGTAAGTTGTACATGATGGTGCAACTTCACATGCAATGCTCTGTTTCTCTGTGTTATGGAAATGCATGTTTTATTTCTTAAATTCAGAATGAAGTAAATAAAATATTTATTATCCTGTGCAGGATGTTCTCAAAAACAAACATGGAAAGCCGTACATGAACTGATGCAAAATAAAATAAAACAGAACTAGGAGAACATCATACACATAACAATATTGTATGATGACCTAATAATAAGGTAGCTATTCTCAGAAATATAATGATCCAAGACAATTCTATAGGACTTATGATGAAAGGAACTATTCTAGAGAAACAACTAGCAGAACCTAAGTGAAGATTAAGGATATTTTTTCTTTACTTTATTTCTGGGGGTTTTTTTTGCCTGATTTGTTTCTTTCATAGAATGACTTACATGGAAATGTGTTTTGATGACTACACCAATAAATATCAAACCAATGTCAAACTTTTGGCTTCTCAAGGAAGGGAAGAATTTGAAACTTTAAGTTTGAAAAAAATGTTAAAATTGTTTTCACATAATTGAAAATGAAATTAAGGGAAAAAATTATTAAGGGAAAAAAATTATTAAGGGAAAAAAGAAAAAACCTGGAAAAACTTTGACTCTATTAGCATATGTTTGGAATTGCTCTTCTCACAGTTAATGCTGGCTCACTGTTTGGGGTTAACAGCATAGTAGTTAAGGATTAGGGGGTGGGGTGAGAGAGGCCAGAGAACTTCATTTTGTGGCTGGACAAGGAGAAGGAGAAACAAGCCTTGTCAGTCTCCTTCACTTCTCTCCCTTAAGACCAAGGGCTTTTACTTATCCTGACTCTGGCTGTTCCTGAGACCTCGAGGGAGAAAGAAGAAAGGAAAGAGGATAGGGAAGTGGGGTTAGGGGAGGGGATAAAAGAGCAGGAGGGGAGAAGAGAAGAGAAGGAAAAAGAAGGAAAAAAGGAAAGGGGAAAAGAGGGGGGGAAAAAAGAGAAAAGGGGAATAAAAAGTCAAAACGCAAGGAAAGGAAAATAAATGTAGTTCCATCTTCTCATTTCTTCTATTTCTCTGCTTCTAAAATTTCCCATTCCTTCTTTTGTCTCTCAAATATTTTAGTGTTTTCCTGTGTCCTTACAATTTATCAAAAACCAACTCAAATTTAGGTTTAGATAGTCTATATTATACCCATAGGATTGTGCCAGTTTTACGTTTATTTCATTCACCAGCACTCCCATTCATATCTTGCATATAAAATATAAGCTTAGTTTTGTCCACCTCTCTCTAAGCTTCCTAACTTTGATGAGTCACACCTATATCATCATGGTTTCATTCTTGAGAGCCTCCTATTCCAGTATCTTTCATAAATCAGGTATTTATAAGCCAAAGACTTTTGGTATATATCCTTGGGTATTCTATGAGCTTTGGATGTTATATATCAGCTTAAATAGATATTTGCTATGAAAATTACTTAAGTCTCTAGAAATTTGACAAACTGAATTAAAGTAACGTTGAGCAGAACAATGCTGTGTTTCTTGCCAGTAACTGTGAGGTATCAAAAACCTACAAATAATGGAACTGAGGTTGTCATGAAAGAAAATTCTCAATAGCAAATAGTAATGTTAGTCTTATAACATTTTTAGTAACTATTTTCTCTCATTTACTATATAGAATTGATGAGGAGTAAACTGAGGTCTAAACGGAGATGGGTCAGTTCCTTTTCTCTCTCTCCTTCCTTCCTCAAAGTAACCAATGGCGGGTTCGGCAGCAAAGGAATTTGCTACTTAATGCTGTATGGAAACATAGTCTTTATTGATTAGAATGGAAACACCGGAGAGTCGGTGGGCAAAATGGCTGCATGGTACAAGGCCATTTTTACAAAGAATAGATTTTTGAGTTGTCTCTTTTATACAAGAGCACAATCATTCAGATGCAGTGATGTAAGGAGGTTCCTGAGAGTGATGTAAATAAGATAAGGATTCTCTTGTTATCTTTTGGGGACAGACAGAAGACTCTTCTCAAAAAGGAATTTCCTGATGTCATTTGGTCTATCTGAGCAGATTAGAATGGGGGCTGTAAAACTCCAACCAGCTCAGATAGCCCAAACTAGTTTGACCAGTTCTTGTATCAAAGGTCCAAGTCCCAAAGGAAGTTGTAGATCAAACATGGAATATCAAAGGGCTACCGCCCTCAACATAATGAATAAATTTGTTGAAGCAAATCTCTTTTGAAAACTCAGCAGAAACTGATTAATTGTAAGAACATTAGAATACTACTAGTAAGAAACTACCCCAAAATTCACATTAATCAAATACAGCATAAGTAATAATCACAGTCTGCATTTTTATAACACTATTCATTCTGTAAAATACCTTCACTCATTATGTCTCCACAAGATATCATTATATCTTCACCTCTATGAAATACATAAGGCAGGAATTATTAACATTTTATTTCTATGTAAGATGAGGAAGCACATCTGGAGATTACTATGTCAAGTTGATATAGTACAAAAAACTGAAAAAGGAATCATGAGATCTGAGTTCAAGTTTAAACCTTATCAATAATTGATACTGGGAAAATCACTCAATTTCTCTAGAGCTGTTTAACTATTTGTAAAATTGTGGAGTTTCACTCCACATCTCTAAAAACTCACCACATCTCTAAAAACTCTCTGGGGGATGGGTTCAGGGTGATCATGATTCATTCCCCTCCCAGCCATATTTCTGACTCTTTACACTTCACAACATTATTCTAGCTATCTGCCCCTAACTTCTCTTTCAGCTCCTTTTAATGTACTATTTTCTCCCATTAGAATGTAAGCTCCTTTACGTCAGGTATTTTTTTTTTCCTTTTTGCTTGTATGTGTATTCCTAATGCTTAACACAGTTCTTGGCAAGTAGGAAAAAGAGGGCAAATTCAAAATCAAATAAAAACGTACAATAATTTTGCAGTTTAACACTTGGTGAGTTTATTTAATAACCTTATATAGCTTCCTCCCTCTCCCTGAAATTAGCCCATGCCGACAAAAAAAAAAAAAGCTGCTACTTCTTATTCAAGATATTTTTGCTTGAGCAGAGATGTCAAACTCTGCAGGAGTGTTGATTCAGACCAAATCTTTACCTCCACTTATAACCATGTTTGATGCAGCATAGTAGATATCAGTCAACAGCAGCATACTATTAGATGTTAAGAAGTCCACAATGCTCAGAGGATGATCAGTGATTCAATCTGCTGATTGGATTTGTTGTCTGGTTTAAAGGGCAAGATGAAACTTGTGTATGGTCCCATTCTATCTAGCCAAAGACTTACCATATTCTTTCCCCCTGCAGCCATCTTCTGGCCTACATCCACTGTTGCTACCATACTCTCAGAACAGACTCCCAGAGACTATGTCTAGGTAAAGCTTTGGAATTCTGACATGGATGTAGGGATGGTCAGACCTCACTATGACTGAGAGCTGAAAGACTTAACTATGTTCTTTTAGTCCCTACTAAAATAAGAACCAATTTTGTGTTTCTATCTCTGGTTTTGAAATCAATCAAATAAACATTACCATAGTTTTTCAAAAGGACATTGTTAATTGATTGTCAGATTATTCCACTCAGCATCTCTGAGGTAATAAGCTGGAATAGTGGGAAGAGTGCTGGATCTAGCATCAACATTCAATTCCAATCTCAGGGCCTTATTAGATTTGTGAAACTGAGCAAGTCAAGGTAATTTCTGTTTGCCTGTTTCCTCAACCAAAAATTATAACAGCATCTTCCTTGGTTGGTTATTGTGATGAAATATTATTTGTAAAGCTCTTAGGCACAGTATGTGGTATGTCTATTCCTTTACCTTATGCCTCCCCCAAACATTCTGTTCTAGTCATTATTCCCCAAAAGAATGGTCTCTTCTATTACATAATAATGCCCTCGATGGCAGGAACTGTCTAGCTTTTGTACATGTATCCCTAGCATTTAGCATAAGAACTGGCACATAGTAAGCACTTAATAAAGGCCTTTTAAATCACTAATTCATTCATTCTATTGGTCTTAATAATGCACTACTTACTAATTCATATGTAATGCCCTAAACCCTTTCAGCCAGGTATTTTAATTAACCAAAACCAAGAAATCATTGCTATAAGAATTTCAGGAGTACAGCCTTCTCAGATAATTCATGCATACTTCTCCACCTACTGCTGAGGCACTCTATTCCTGCTGCCTAACGGGCTAGGCTAGCTAAACCAGTTCCTAGAACTGAGAGGGCTAGTCTTTCCTAGATCTGATGGGGGTGAGGTCCCTTTAAGATTTCCTTTCTGATTTCCCAACCCCCATGGCTGACCTTCGATTCACAAATTCTGGTCAAAAAGTACCCTTTTGAATATCCCCGCCCAGCCCCCAACGGATCTGAGATGGCCTGGGTTTTTCAGCCCCCACTATCTGCTCAGGTTTCTCTAACCCCCCACAAACGGTTTCTTCCTTATTTGAAAAGCCCGCCAAGAATGGGCAGCGTCCACAAGTCCCTTTTAGGTATAAAAGAACCAAGCTGGAGCTCTCACTTTGCAGGAGCCCTTCCCCCCAAACATGGTATTCTTCCTGCCATGTAAGGGTTCCTGCCCACCCAGCGACCACCTTTGGCCCTGGCATCTTTCTAGCTTTAACTTTACTTCCAAATTCCTACAATAAACCTTTTATTTATCAATCTAGGTTTTCGGGCCTGTAAATTCATTTACAGGGACACTGCGCTGTAATGAGACTATCTTTGCGCTAACTAAGGGAAATAAATAGAAGATGCATTCCAAACATGCTATGGTCAATTCAAATATTAGGTAATGCTATTTGGACTATTTTATACACCTGTACTTTTCCAATGGTTTATGAAACAACATGAAAACATCCTAATTGATTCCCAAGATCCTAAACAATCTTCTTCTGCTATTACTCATTCAAAGTCAGCAAATTTAGAGACAGTTTCAGTGAGAAATGCCTGGAATCTTTAGGGCATGTCAGTTGGTTCAGGATTAAGAGGAAAGACAAAGATGGGAGGGAAAAAAGAGAAGAGAATATGGAATAAATGAGCTGATTAAACCTATTTAATAGTTTGGTTGCTGTTTCAGTGTGGGACTTACTTTCAATCAAAGTCCTATAACATATCTTGGGTCCATCTAACTGTCACCACTTCAGTTTTAAAGACTGCTCACATCTCTCACTGAGAGGCTGACACATCTAAAGAGATATCAATGGAAGTCTATAATAGAAATTAAATTTCAAAGAACTTAAAAAAACCAATCCACTATAAGGAGTAGCAACTGACAAGGCTAGTAATGCCAATGATTATGGATGCTGAGGCTGGTGAATGATTTGATTGCAGGAGTTCTGAGTATCATCAGTAGGCCATGTCAATCAAGTGTCCAGACCAAGACCAGTACCAGTATCATAAGCACTCAGAAAAGGCATGGGGGAATCAGCTTTCTAAGAAAAACTAGGCAGTCCAGGTCAGAAAATATCAGGTCAAAGCTCCCTTGGCAATCATGACAACCAATATGGGAGTCTTAAAAATAAAACAATGAAATCACTAAATACCCCAACAGAGAGAAAAAAAAAAGAAAAAGAAAAAGCCAAAGATAAAGCGAGATTAGTGGTTTCATACACAATGTTCTTTTTCTGTTCAATGCATGCAGAATGTTAATTGGCTTTTGATAAGATCAAAGAAAAAAAAAAGATACTTTTTTTTTTTAAATTTTTGACCATGTGGTTTCGATCCCACCACTCCCCAGCCCGTTCAAAACATTATCCACACCACAGGCTCCATTTTTGGGCTCAACCAGATGAGACAGCACAAGCTATTTCAAAGTGCTCCCTAGAACACATATAAAGGTGTTCCTTCTTTCAGATGGGAAAATGGGTATTGTTTTCTAATTTGCTTTTAATTCGTGTAAAAATACAAACACATAAAATTCACTCCGGATCTTAGATATACATGGGCCAACACAGGCCAGATTTGACTTAAGAAAGTGTTTTGGAGGCAGCCAGGTGGCATAGTGGATAGAGCACCAGCCCTGAATTCAGGAGGACCTGAGTTCAAATCTGCTTTCAGACACTTAACACTTCCTAGATATGTGACCCTGGGCAAGTCACTTAACCCCAGCCTCAGGGGAAAAAAAAAAAAGAAAGTGTTTTGGTAGAATACACATTTAATATGAATCAATAACGTAGTGTGTCACAATCAAGGCAATTATTAAGATTTTAAATTAACAAAAGTTTTAGGAGCCAAAATGAAGGAGGTGATTGTCTAGCATACTCTGTTCAGATCAGAATACAATGAAATAACTTTTCTTACTCTAAGCAGCAGATTTTAAGAAAAACTGAAAAGTTATAATATATCCACAAGGTAGACTAGGCCAGTATGAGTATTATAAACGTATATAATTTAAAAGAACTGCTATAAAAAATTGCTTAAGCTGGAGAAGGAAGGAGTGGGGACAGGAAAGTGATCATGATTTCTGTCTTCATATATTTCAATATTAATTCAATATTTTTGTTCTGCAGAGACATGGAAAACAAACTTCAGTCAATAGTAGAAAGTATAGGGAAGAGATTTCTCAATATGAAGACTTTTCTATATAAACACTTCAGAACACAAAAGCTGTGAAAAACAATGAATCAGCAAATTTATTGAATACTAGCAAGAAAGAACATTATGGTGAATTCTGGAATAGAAAGACAAAATTAAAACAGCTCCTAGCCACAGGGTGCTAACATTCTGACACTAAAAATAGAACAGGCAACCTTGGAGTTGAGGCCAATAATTTTCTCCAGTAATGAAAGACTTATTTTAAGGAAAGGCTAGATGAGTTTCCAAAATATAGAAGAACTTAGAGTAAGATTAGATAGCTGAGGTACCTTCTCATGCTGAGATGAATCCATTTAATAACAATATATTTTGAAGCAGAAAAAAGGAATAAGCAGCCAAAGCATTAATAAAAACAAAGTTTGACCTTCAGTTATGATAAGGCTTGTAGGGAACTGACAAAATCACAAATCTTTGGAGATTTCTTTTAGGCTTATAGCCCAGTTTTTAAAATAGTACAGACTTTTTAATAAGTGTAATAATAGGTCTCAATTATCACAAGAATAATTAAAGACTTTATTGGATCTCTCAGTTAAGAAACTAAGAAAAGATATATTGCCTTCAAAATATTTGAATAATGGCCTAATGAGAGGGCTGAGTATCAATTATTCATAAATTGTTTATACAGGTAAACAACATAGGCTTCCTCATACCCTCTTTCCTCTCTTATTAGTCTATTTATTTTTTCTTCTCAAAACTTAACAGGATTGGGGCAACTATTGCCCAATAACTTTCTTGAATGTAGCAGAAATTCAAATTTAAAAGTACCTATTCAAGTGCATATAATGTATAAGGTCTAGTGATAAATGATAAGGGGGGATTATATAGAAGAATAAAGTTCCTGCCCCTGAGTTTTAACTTGCAAACTACAATTCTAAGGAAAATAATCTGTTGGCATTACTCACACAGAACAAGGATGTTGATCTTTTAGTTTAGCATAGGTAGACAGTAAGATTTTTGAAGGTAATATTCACTCTAGAAATTCCTAGGAAAAGGCTAAGTAACACTGTGTAACATTGGCAAGTTAAATATTGCACTAACCATTTAATAAAAACAACAACAACAACAAAAATCAAATTAAAATAATTTAGACACTATAGTTAAAAGACAATGATGATAAATTGGATCAAGTATTTCTTTTGTGAATTTAATTCTTAGTTCCCTATTATTATATTCAGAAATCCACTCTTTGCTGTTTTAATCTTTTCACCCTTGTAAAGATCCTATCATAAGACTATTTGCTCTACAAGCCTCCCCAACAACCTTTGACCAAAAGCAGTATAACTCTAATTTTTTCATTGACTGTACTCTGACTTCTACAAGAATGTCCAAACTCTTCTTTCATGCTTTGTTTTGAAAGAATCCAGAGTTAATCCCAAGAAATGAATCATGTTTACAAGTTATCAATTAACACTTAGCAACATAGATGGTTAACACATGTTTCTGCTTCTGAGTTCCACTCAATACCAATACATTCCATTAGAATTAAACCAATAGGCTTGCTGTAGTAGCAAAATATAAAAAATTTCACAAAATAAATATCACATAAAATAGAGTCTTTTGTGACCTCATACAGAGAGGAAAAAAAAACAGCATCAAGATCCACACTGGTCACAATCACATTAAAAAAAAAAAAAAAACAAAACACTAAAAGACATTAGATTTCAG
Organism: Sminthopsis crassicaudata; assembly: GCF_048593235.1. Classification (NCBI taxonomy): domain Eukaryota; kingdom Metazoa; phylum Chordata; class Mammalia; order Dasyuromorphia; family Dasyuridae; genus Sminthopsis; species Sminthopsis crassicaudata. Next base: position 97,320,684 of record NC_133621.1, on the reverse strand, counting down.
ATCCATGAAAGCCAATCTTGATTCTAGAAAACTGATAATGAAGAATTCTTCCTCCTTCTCGAGAGGTGGTAGATTACAATGTAGAATGCCATATACCCTATTTTGGTTAATCAGTTTTTCTTAATTATTCTTCTTTGTTGAAAGGAAAGAAACATTTATTAAGCAACTATCATGTGCCAGGCACTGTCCTAAGTGTAATCTCAGCTGATGCTTACAACAGTTCTGGGAATTAGATGATATTATTATATATTTATACAGATACAGATACTCATATGTTAAGAGACTTTTCCAGGAGCAAGTAACTAGGAAATATCTGAAAAGGAATCCAAACTGAGGTTTTCCTTAATCTCTCCACTAGTCAACCCAGTTGCTACAAATAAGATTTTTCTGTGTATTGGGATGAAAACTAAGAAGTGATTTTTGTTTTTAAAGAAAAAAAATCTAAAACTTATCTAAAGGGCAAAACCCTCAGAAAGACTCAGATCAAAAATAAAAACAGTAAAGTGGAGGAGGGAGAGATCACAACAAAAAGTCCTGTACCACCAAGACTACACAGCAGCAACCAAATAACAAAAACACATAAGGATCTCTAGTTTAAAAAAAAAAAATGCATGGGGGTAGAAGAGGGAGGAAGAAGAGGAAGGTATAGAGGGGAAGTAGTATTGAGGTATGAAATGGGATAATTAAGATGGAAGGTCAGAAGATAAAGCTTTAAAAGAGCTGTAAAGTTGCATTCCTTGGTATAAAATGTGAGAATTTAGTATGTAAAAGGGAGGAAAACCCTCTAAATCATGAGAACCTAAAGAAATTAAATTTTTGTATTCAACCTGGACTGGCCTTCCTATAAAACTTTTCTAGGTCAATGTCACTCTTCTAGTCACATGATTTATAATCCATGCCTATTGTTGCATTTTTTTCCCCTATAAGGGCAATATTTCAACCCAAGCATTCTATAAGAACACCATAGCATTGGTACAGAGTATATTGCCCTTCACAATCAACAGTAATTTTTACCTCCATTTTTTTTTCTACATTCTAGTCACACTAAGGTATAAATTGATTAATAAAGCTTACTGTTTTCTTTCCCTCTAACCCTGCCCAGATTATCCAGATCCCAAGAGGCACCAGGTAGTGACAAGCAGAGGTAGAGGGGTCTGTCTGTCTCCCTCAACATTCCTGCTCATCTAATAGATGAACAATAATCATACTGAAGAAGGAACCCTGAAACTAAAACTCCTTGAAAGAGAAAATCTCCATCAACTCTAACTCAGTGAGAGATTTATCTGCCCAGGGAATCAGATAAAGTAGTTTATCTAGGGGTTGGTTCAGTCCTGAGCTAAAAGATACCAACCCTATTGGTTAAATAGATTTTAAAGACAATACAGAGACATAGACATTAAAGAAACACATTCAATTCAAGTAGGGCTAACCAGCTCAAGCTGTAATCCAACTTGTAGATAAAAGAGCCAACTTGGAACTCTACCCACTAACCCAGCCCCCATGAAGTTGTAGCCAAAAGCCATCCTAGTTGTAGCCAAAGCTCCTATTAAAAGACTAAAAACTACAATCCTTCTGGTAAGATTTTCTGGTAAGATAAAGAATAACCACGCGTGCAGAATCCCAAGCACTACCATCTGACTTGCAAGGTCTCCCTAGACCCTTGGGCACTGTTACCTGCCTAGGGACTCTACAGCTAAATCTTCTTCTGTGTACTGTTTCACCCAGTTTGATTGCCTCACTTTTCTATCTGAAGCCTCAACACTTAGCATAGCTTACATATAGTGAGCACTTAATAGTTTTTCATTCATTCACTCAGAAGTACTTAAGCTTTTGTTTGGCTTGACCTTCTAATTGTAGGATCTCTAGTCAGAGGGCATCATGGACTACATGTAGTAAACAAATAGACAAATATTTGGCAATTTTTTAAAAAGGAGTCATTATATTTTTTGCTTAGTGATGTTTTTACCCTTTACTTTCCTACTTTCCTCGCTTGAAATGAAGATAATTATAGCACCTACTTACCAGGATTATTGGAAGAAATAATAAGAATTGTCCAAAAAAAAAGCCTGGAATACAGTAGGCTCATTCCATCTACACTAAAGTACAATTATTCTTCCATTTATAGGAAGATAAATGTAAATCTGAAAAAAAAATCCTAGAGTATATTCTAACTCTTCATTTGCAGATGAGGAACAGAGACTAGAGAGATGACTCATACTAGTAATAAGCAGTTGAACTAGGATTTGAACTCAGACTCTGACTCAAATCCAGCACTTATGTTCATCATATAATACTGTTTCTATTTCCCACCATAACTAATTAAAACATGTCAGTCTGGCTTTCCAGGCTTCTTTTAAGCCCTATCCTACTTATTTAACCTTATTTCCCACAATTCCACAATTCCAACTCACCCCTCTACTCTAGGATAAAAGGGGAGGAAAACCATTCTCCACTACAAAATATCAGGTTCAGATAATGCATAGAATTCACTTAATGATAGCTGTTATTATTTTTTGTACTTTTTTCTTATAAACCTCTTTTCCCTTTCTTCCATATAAATCCTACCCAATCTTTAAGTACCAATCAAATCCTTCAAGAATTTTTCTGTGATCCTTTCTATATTCAATAAAACCCACTTTTCTCAACTAGTAAAGCTGATAAGTTCCATGACATATAATGTAGCATTTAAATATACTGTCTTGTATATATAACACCATTAAATATATATATATAAATATATATTTATATAACACTATTGTTTGTTAATATGTATTATTTCCTAAAATGGATACATTCTTTGATGACCAGAAGCAGGCTTCCTACTTCTCTATATCCCTATACAGTTTTGAGCAAAGAGATGCATATTATATTAACTGATTAAATTGATCACTTCATAATCCATACACTGCTGAATTATTGCTTGACTTCTCCATTTGTCTCTTCGTCTCCCATACACTGTTAATATGAGTGAATGATGTTACTTTGTCTTTTGAAAAAAAAAGTAACATATTACAGAACTGCATTGTTCTGCCTCAGTTTGCTCTTTGTTAAGTTACTAGTATCTCTAGGAGAAAAGGAATAACTATATTGGTTTACCAGACTTTTCCTGATAACTAAACTGAGAAAGAAAGCAGGAATTCAAAAATGTCCACTTCAAACCAGAGATTTGAGTAAAAGAGTTAGTAGATAAACTAAGCCATGACAATAAAACTAAACTCACAGAAGAGATAAAAATCAAAGCTGAGTCTCTCTGGTAGGAATAGACTTTCAAGGTAAAGTTTAATCCACTAACTTTCAACCAGGGACTGACCTAAAGGTGTCTTTCCCACATAAAGTTAAATCAAAATATCAATCTAGAGGCTTTTTTTTTTCACTTAAAAGTAAATAACTCTGAAAGTCTGTCTCAAACAAGCAGACCAACAATCACTAGCATATGGATTCTTTAAAATCCCCAAAGCTCCATCCTTTTGATGGATATTGGGATGAGAAAGGTGATTACTAAAATGATAAAAAGCAAAGAGCACCAGCCCAGTGAAAGGGGAGAAAGGGCTATGTCAGGTTTTATTTTAAAAACAAAAAAACAAAAAAAAAAAGAAATGTAAATCAATAAAAAAAAGCTAAGAAAGATCGTTATCTATTCAGATCCCAAAAAGTAACACAAGATTCCTAGTACTAAAAACTTTTAAGAAAACTAGTACTTTGTAACTTCCAAAATGTTTTGTTATTTTGTTACCCTTGTTTCCTAATAGCTATCAATAGGATTAACAAATTAACAAAACTAAAAAAAAGGAGGGGAGAAGGGACAGTCCCATCTATTCCTTTGGAGATAAGACAAAAAAAAAAAAATTATGTTGTTGGTAAGGTCAAAAAAGAGGACAGAAGAGAACAAATTGGTGGTAGAACAAAGATAGCAAGGCCTGAGGTTATATATACTTTCTCATTCAATAAATGCTTGAACTGTAATAGAAACTAGGACAGTAGTCCAGAATTCCATGTCCCAAGTTAAGGTTATGGTTTCAAGTCAAAGATTTGGTGAGAAAAAACAATTTCTACAACCTCCCTCAGGAGCTCTAAGTGTGTCAGTAAGTACTACTCCAGATAGGATAAGGAAATTCTAAACCCAATATGTGTAAACCACATTGAAATCATAGCTCTTTAAATTATAGAAAGTATCTTCCTCTCATGACTCTAAGTAAGACAGCTTGTTTACTTGTAAAACAAAAAGGTTCATCTAACTGATCTCTAAGGTCCCTTGCAGCTTTCAATTCTTTTTTTTTTTTTTAGGGTTTCTAAAATTGAAATTTGAAGGGATGCCCATTAATTGGAGAATGGCTGAATACATTGTAGTATGTGAATGCTATGGAATATTATTGTTCTATAAGAAATGACCAACAGGATGAATACCAAGGCTTGGAGAGACCTACATGAACTCATGCTAGGTGAAATGAGCAGAAACAGGAGATCATTATACATCAACAATACTACATGATGATCAATTCTGATGGACAAGTGGCTCTCTTCAACAATGAGAGGATCTAAATCCGTTCCAATTGATCTGTAATGAACAGAACCAACTACACCCAGAGAAAGAACACTGGGAAATGAGTATGGACTACAACATAGCATTTCCACTCTTTCTGTTATTGTTTTCTTGCATTTTTGTTTTTTCTTTCTCGTTATTTTTATCTTCTTTCAAAATCCAATCTTTCTTGCGCAACAAGATAACTGTATAGATATGCATACATATATTGTATTTAATATATCTAACATGTATGGGACTACCTGCCATCTAGGGAAAGGGTGGAGGGAAGGAAGGGAAAAGTTGAAAGTTTTTGTAAGGGTCAGTGTTGAAAAATTACCCATGCATATGTTTTGTATGTAAAAGGCTATAATTAAAAAAAAAAGTCAAAAAAGAAAAAGAAAGAAAAGGAAAGAAGGAAAGAAGGAAATAGGCAGTTTATTTCAGGCCCAAAACTAAAAATCCAAAATTTAAAAATTTCAATCTGCCTCTAGAAAAACGCAATTGGAAATGATATAAGGAGAAACTCATATTGTAATGTTAAGGGAAACTTTTCTACCTAAAATTAAGTAATACACCCTCCCAGACAAACCGAAAACAGGCTTGAATCTGGAGAAATTGACCAAAGCTCAATTACTCCTTGTAAAATCACAGACTGGATGAAAATATTCAAAGAAATTCTGATCAAGGACTTTTGATCACTAAAACATTACCAGGATTCAATTTACTTGGAAAAAAAAAAAAAAGATGGAATGTAAAGTTTTTAAAAATTCTAGAAAAATATGTAGATTTGTGTAAATAAGGAAATAAAAAGTGAGTAACAAAGATACTAGAAAAGCCAATAGATTGATAAGCAAAAATTAGCATTCATTAAGCAGTAAATACCAATTCCTACTTGGAAGGAAAAAAAGCCTCAGGAGAATTTTGGCAGGAGATGTGATTTACTTAGTTTACTAAGATTAGTCCACCAGCTACTTCAAATCAAGGTAAATAGATGGTTACAAATATGTATGTTTAAATGCTTGTTAATGGCGCATACTGAGGAGAATGAAGCTGGTTAGAAGGGTAATCTCGGTCCCATGGAGAGCTGGTAACGCCTGACAATTTTTAGCATTACAAAGTGAGCCATCTTAATTTTCAGAAACAACTCAGCTGTGCGCCCGAAATGGTTTACAAAAGCAAGTAAGTCTGTCCCAAACTTCAAACAGCTTTCTGGAATGAGGAGCAAGGAACCATAAAAATTACTTGCGGAAAAGTGCGTATTGGCTTGTTTTATAAAATAAGATTTCTTGCCTAGGGATTCAGCCAATGGAATTTTTCTCATGTATTATAAATGATACTGAAGCTGCCAGTGAGGCATCCTTAAAACGGGGCCGAACGCTTTTTTCAAAAGATAAAAGCTAATCAGCAATCTCTACTGTTTTTTAGAACGTCATCTCCCATGGGTGACATTTTTAAACACAAAATTCAGCGACTGCAGCTCGCGGAGTTCCCGAGCTCGGGGAAATGCTTCCGCGTGCCGGACGCGAACCCCTGGCCAGGCAGGTGCTTGGGTGGGAGCGCTTTCGGACTCGCTTTGAGCACTGGCCCCCGCAGTCAGGGGCAGGGACACATCCGCCCTCCACAGCTCCGGCGCGCTCCCTACCCCCGTACAGGGGACCAGTCAGTGACACCGTAAGAGGGAAACAAGCACAGTACCAGTGGGAAGCAGGCATTCCAGCGGGGTGTGCTCCATGTCAGATTGTGACTTCTGCCTTTAAAACATAAAACAAAACGAAATCCCCGCGTTAGACTTATTTTGGCTCATTGGCACGGAAAAGCCCTGAGGGGGACGCAGGTGGGAGTCCTGAAGGCCCGGGGCGTGTACTTCCATCTCCAGTATAGCCCCCTAGTACTCCGGCCCATGTGCGGCTCCCTCCTCCAGCCCGCAAGGAGCACAGCAAAGGCTGCGAGGGGCCGGCCGCCGTCACATGGTGACAGAAAGGGGCGGGGCGGAGCGAGGCACTACGGGGAACGAAAGGTTCCTGCCTTCATCCATCACCCCATAGGAAAGACTTGGAGAGTAAGGGAGGATGTGTGGAGAGAAGAGCCGAGCAGCAGCCCCCACACCTCCCCGCTCCCGCGCCGGCTCCGATGCAGCCTCAGCCGCAACAGAGCCGCCCGCGCGCACGTAGAGGCCGGCGTTCCACTTACACAGCTGCGCGAAGAGCAAGCCGCCAGGCGAGGCAGAGAGTAATTAAACTACTAAGAGCGTTAGCAATCGACTGCTCGGCGCTCGTCGGCCAAGCCTCGGAAGGCTCTCAGTCTAAGGCTGCTGGCTGGGAGGAAGGAGGAGAAAAAGCAAAAGCCCCGCCCCTAATCGGGAGCGCGCAGCTGGGTGGGACGGAGGAGGATAGGCTAAGAGGAAGACGTGGGCGGAGCCGAACTCCGAAACTGACCTGGGAGGAAACTGACCTACCCGGGCCCAGACTCCTTAGCGTGCTTATGAGAGTTTAGTCATGTAAATTTCTTTCATACTTATTTGGTTCTGTGAATTTTTATTTTAACAAAATAGGAATCCACTCTCACTTTGTATGTTGGACAGTTTCTCTTTAATCCTGTTAGACTAGTAATTGCTTCACCAACTTTTTTTTCTTGAGAGGCCATGGCAAAACTCCTTTAAAATGGCTAATAGGGAAATAGGTTTTGCAGGACTTTTATGTATAATTGAAATATTACTTGTCTTCTCAATGGGTGAGAGAGGGATGGGAGGGAGAGAATTTGGAACTCAAAATTTTGTTAAATTAAAGATTGAAAAAAAAACTCATGCATCAAAACCTCATCCCGATGATCATAAAGATAAAATTATAAATTTAATCCATTCAGTAACAGGAAAAAACGTTGAAAAATTAATACAAAAAGTTGCAAAAAGTTAATACAAAATTGGAAATACAACTAAAATGATGCATAGTATTAGACCGTGCAATGTTCGATTTTAATAAGAAACATAAATATTTTACATTTTAAATGACCTTTTAGTTTTTTAGTAGGTTTATAGCATTCATACTTCTTAAGTTATTAAATTTTAAATCTGCACTAAGATTTGTTGGACACACTAGATCTTTAAAGATCTTTGCAAAGCTCTGGTTTAACAATGAAACTCCATCTCCTTTGCTCTAGGCACTTTCACTGCTAGTTGTCTGTTCTGGGAGAGGACCAAAATGGCTCCACTATGTTACATTGTCTTGCTGTGGCTGATCAGACCAAGAGGAAGCTCTGCCACAGGCCAGATACTAATAGGGCAACAAGAACAATGACATAATGGGGGAGGTGCCTGGATGGGGATGACTTAATGGGGGAAGGCACTAAGGTTGACATTATGGAGAGAGGTTCAGGAGAGGCTCCAGATATTCTAATGACATCTAAAAAGGTTAAAGATCTTTATCCCATCAAACATTAAGAGGGAATGATTATAGCCTGATATTTAAGATATAAGACCTTTATCCCATCAAACATTAAGAGGGGATGATTACAGCCAGATATTTAAGATATAAGATCTTTATCCCATCAAACATTAAGAGGGAATGATTATAGCCTGATATTTAAGATATAAGACCTTTATCCCATCAAACATTAAGAGGGGATGATTACAGCCAGATATTTAAGATATAAGACCTTTATCCCATCAAACATTAAGAGGGAATGATTATAGCCTGATATTTAAGATATAAGACCTTTATCCCATCAAACATTAAGAGGGAATGATTATAGCCTGATATTTAAGATATAAGACCTTTATCCCATCAAACATTAAGAGGGGATGATTACAGCCAGATATTTAAGATATAAGACCTTTATCCCATCAAACATTAAGAGGGAATGGTTATAACCTCAGGCAGAGTAACTAACAGGATAATTAGGGAAACTGGGTCAGAACATTAAAGAACTGTGGTACAATAGAAACTATATTGCATAAGAGAATATTAAGCATTCAAAAATTTCCTCTCATTTTCACTTCATAGCTTCCCTGGCTTCCTTGAGTCCTAGCTAAAAATCTTCAGGAAGACTTTCTCAATTCCTCTAAATTTTCGTGCTTCTCCTCTGTTGAATTCTCTTATCCTATAGATAGCTTGTTTACATGGAGCTATTTGAGTGTTATCCTCCCAATTAAATTTGCCCAGAGTTTTTAGGGAAAGGATTTTCTTTTGCTCCAGGCATTCAGTAGGTGCTTAATAAAGGCTTGCTTATAAGCCTGAAAGCACTATATAAATACTAGCTATTGTTGTTAAGTCATACCCATAATAATAAGATAAAGTTATCAGGTTCAGGATTGGATGCCAAAAGTATTATGGAGTTGTGGGTCAGTGTCACTAGTTGTTTGTGTACTAGTGTAGTTTGTGGACATAGGCCTCAAAATCAAGAGACAAAAAACAACAATTGAGAAGTTAGCAAGGTAAGAGATTTTAGCAATTGATGTGAGAAAAGACAAGGTTCCTAGTGGAACGACAATTAACCTGGAAGAAAATGCCATTAAAATGGCAAATTGGGGATGATGGGGCTAAAAGTATTGTGCCACAGTTTTCTATGATTATTCTATCTCAGTTTCTTTAATTGTTCTACCTCAATTTCCTTGAATTGTTTTGGCAGGTTGCAACATCATCCCTCCTAATCATAACGATCCAGATAAGGAGAAAGACCTTCTATTTTAGACATCAAGACGCCAGACATTCCCAGAAAGTCTAGTACCTCTCCCCATTCTATCATTGTTCTTCTTGATATGTCAGAACCACCCCTGCCTCAGTCTATCTGGTTGCAGGGAGCTATGTGTGTGTGTGTACTTCATGGGAAGCACACATTAGTGGCTGGATGCTTTGGACATTAGCTCTGGGGGTAGCATGTCCCCAGCACAAACTCTCCCTTTCAAATAAAATATTAAAACTCTCTTAATCTCCATCTTGCCTTAGTTTCTCTGGCATTAAAAAAACAAATTTAAGATCCTAATAGATGGTAACCATTGTGAGCCTGAGCAAATGAATTAATCCCCAAAACGAGTTAACTCTAACAAGAAGACTCACAATGAGGTGGGAGTATACCAGGTTGGGATAACCCTAAAAATAAGTTCAGCAAGTTGGTGAGATACAGTTAAGTCCTTTTATAGCAGAAATAAATTACCTCAGGCAGAGTAACTAACAGGATAATTAGGAAAACTAGTTTTGACTTCACAACTTGGCTTTCTGATTAGATACCATGCAGTTGTGATTTCCAGAGACCTCCGCTAGAGAGGTCCATTTGAATAAAAGGCCTACTTGAGAACAAAAGGCTCACTTAAAGCCCAGATAATCCTATCTGTGGGAGTAGCTAAACTTCCACATTGTATATAATAATTCAGGCTTTCTCTGTCTGCCCCCCTAACTACCCAGGATCTCATCATAAGTATTATTTTCTCCTTAATATTAAATAGATGGTCTAGATCCTTTTCCTGAAGAAAGGTCAGAGAAAACTGATAGTTCACACAACAGACATTTATTCAGGGTCTACTAGGTAGGTATGTTAAATCCTGGGGATACCAATACAAAAAAAGACAGTTCCTCTCTGTCCTCACTTTGAAGAGCAAGGTCTGCCCCTGGCAAATAAACACTCTCTCTCCCCAAAACTCCTGTAAGACTTGTGGAGAGTGAGGAAATGGAATCTTCTCAAGAGACGTAAGAGCCAACATCAGCATTATTAACTTTGGTTTTACCAACAGATTATTGCTATTAAAATGATTTCCTCTTCAATAATTCTATCAATCTGTGCTCTCACCACTCACTGTGACTTTTTATTATATGTGAATGTGATTTTTCCTGTTGTTTTTTTAATAAAAATTAATTTCATATGCTGCCACATTGTAATGCATTTTAATTCTTTTGAAAAATGTTTGATTTTTTTACATTATTTTATATTTTTTTCTGTTACATGTAAAAATTTTTTAAATTTTGTATTTTAAATTTTCTCCCTCCCAGACCTTCCCTATCCTTGAGAGGACAAGAGATTTGATATAGATTATATATGTGTGGTCATGTAAAACATTAGCCATGTTACACAAAGAAAAAGCAGACAAAACAAAATAAATAATAAAGTTTGAAAACTTCAAATATGCTTCAAACTGCTTTCAAACATCATCAATTCTCTTTCTAGAGTCATGATGAGTCCTTAGGAATAATTCTGGATAATTCTATTTTTGTGTATTATTCACCATTGGTGAATACAATATTGCTGTTATTGTATACAATATTCCCATGGTCCTGCTCATTTAATTTTATATTACTTCATATAAATCTACTCAGGTTTTGTTAGGGTTTTATTTTCCTCTCCCTAACTAATGCTAATCTGTCCTTATTCCTAGGCCTATCAGAGAAAATCTGGTAAATATAATATCAATAATAATATCAATCTCACCTCTCTTTTGAAATCTTCAGAATCTTCTGGCTACTATCTCATAGAAAGTAGTTGAAGCATAACAGAGCACCTGAGAGTTTAAATGAGCAGCAATCTTAAACTTTATTCCCGTAAATCACATCTACCCTATGACCTCCTGCACATACCTTAGTATCGACCTCCTAGTCCAGGCTCCAGGTGGAAAGAGGAAGGAGAAAAGGGAAAAGAGAATGGAGTTCCTTGTCCCAAGCTTAAATAGAGTCAATGAGGTCACAGACACAAGCCAATCAAGGATGAAGTCTACATCCCGAACTTGACCGAGACTTCTGAATGAGATCTAGGTTCCCGCCATGGGTGGAGGTTCCACCCAAGAAGGAAGTCCCTAAGTACTCAACTCTTAAGCACATCCAGGGATAAAGACCATTGGTCCACTTACATCACAATTGCGATGATCTTACCTTTCTTGGACCCTTACAAGGTTTTAGTGAAATCATCTTGTTCATAATTTTTTATAGCACAATAGTATTTGGTTCCTCTCTCCCTGGATTAATGCACACAGAGATTAAGTAGTTTGCCCAGGTTCACACATCTAGTAAATATCTGAGGCTAGATTTCAACATCTTCCAGATTCAGAGCCAACACTATATCCAATGAGTTACTACCTGCCTTATTGCATCACTGAAATGAAGCACAATAAATCTGTTGTGGACAAAATAGAACAAAATACAATTTTATATCAACTCTTTTTATTTTTTTTAGTAAAAATTTTTTTAATTAATTTTATAATTATAACTTTTTTTTTGACAGTACATATGCATGGGTAACTTTTTACAACATTATCCCTTGCACTCACTTCTGTTCCAAATTTTCCCCTTCTTCCCTCCACCCCCTTCCCTAGATGGCAGGCAGTCCCATACATGTCAAATATGTTATAGTATATCCTAGATACAATATATATGTGCAGAAATGAATTTCTTGTTGCACAGGAAGAATTGGATTCAAAAGGTAAAGATAACCTGGGATGAAAAATAAAAATGCAAACAGTTTACTCATTTCCCAGTGTTCCTTCTCTGGGTGTAGCTGATTCTGTCCATCATTGATCAACTGGAACTGAATTAGATCTTCTCTTTGTTGAAGATATCCACTTCCATCAGAATACATCCTTATATAGTATTGTTGTTGAAGTGTATAATGATCTCCTGGTTCTGCTCATTTCACTCAGCATCAGTTGATATAAGTCTCTCCAAGCCTCTCTGTATTCATCCTGTTGGTCATTTCTTACAGAGCAATAATATTCCATAACCTTCATACACCATAATTTACCCAACCATTCTCCAATTGATGGGCATCCATTCATCTTCCAGTTTCTAGCCACTACAAAAAGGGCTGCCACAAACATTTTGGCACATATAGGTCCCTTTCCCTTCTTTAGTATTTCTTTGGGATGTAATGCCAATAGTAGCACTATTGGATCAAAGGGTATGCACAGTTTGATAACTTTTTCAGCATAATTCCAGATTGCTCTCCAGAATGGTTGGATTCTTTCATAACTCCACCAACGATGCATCAGTGTCCCAGTTTTCTCACATCCTCTCCAACATTCATCATTATTTGTTCCTGTCATCTTAGCCAATCTGACAGGTGTGTAGTGGTATCTCAGAGTTGTCTTAATTTGCATTTCTCTGATCACTAGTGATTTGGAACACTCTTTCATATGAGTGGAAATAGTTTCAATTTCATCATCTGAGAATTGTCTGTTCATATCATTTGACCATTTATCAACTGGAGAATGGTTTGATTTCTTATAAATTAGGATCAATTCTCTATATATTTTGGAAATGAGGCCTTTATCAGAACCTTTAACTGCAAAAATATTTTCCCAATTTGTTACTTCCCTTCTAATCTTGTTTGCATTAATATTGTTTGTACAGAAACTTTTTAGTTTGATGTAATCAAAATTTTCTATTTTGTGATCAATAATGATCTCTAGTTCTCCTCTAGTCATAAATTCCTTCCTCCTCCACAGGTCTGAGAGGTAGAATATCCTTTGTTTCTCTAATCTATTTATGATCTCATTTTTTATGCCTAAATCATGGACCCATTTTGATCTTATCTTGGTATATGGTGTTAAGTGTGGATCCATATCTAATTTCTGCCATACTAATTTTCTGTTTTCCCAACAGTTTTTTTCAAACAATGAATTTTTATCCCTAATGTTGGTATCTTTGGGTTTATCAAACACTAGATTGCTATAGTTGTACCCTTTTTTGTCCTTTATAACTAATCTGTTCCACTGATTGACTGATCTATTTCTCTCTTTTTTTTTTTATTCATTTTTCCAAATTATCCTCTCCCTCCCTCCACTCCCTCCCCCCCATGGCAGGTAATCCCATACATTTTACATGTGTTACAATATAACCTAGATACAATATATGTGTGTAAATACCATTTTCTTGTTGCACATTAATTATTAGCTTCCGAAGGTATAAGTAACCTGGGTAGATAGAGAGTAGTGCTAACAATTTACATTCGCTTCCCAGTGTTCCTTCTCTGGGTGTAGTTATTTCTGTCCATCATTGATCAACTAGAAGTGAGTTGGATCTTCTTTATGTTGAAGATTTCCACTTCCATCAGAATACATCCTCATACAGTATTGTTGTTGAAGTGTACAGTGATCTTCTGGTTCTGCTCATTTCACTCAGCAACAGTTGATGTAAGTCTCTCCAAGCCTCTCTGTATTCCTCCTGCTGGTCATTTCTTACAGAGCAATAATATTCCATAACCTTCATATACTACAATTCACCCAACCATTCTCCAATTGATGGACATCCATTCAACTTCCAGTTTCTAGCTACAACAAAAAGAGCTGCCACAAACATTTTGGCACATACAGGTCCCTTTCCACTCTTTAGTATTTCTTTGGGATATAATCCCAATAACAGCAATGCTGGGTCAAAGGGTATGCACAGTTTGACAACTTTTTGGGCATAGTTCCAAATTGCTCTCCAGAATGGCTGGATTCTTTCACAATTCCACCAACAATGTATCAGTTGACTGATCTATTTCTTAGCCAATACCAAATGGTTTTGGTGACTGCTGCTATATAATATAGCTTTAGATTAGGTATAACTAGACCACCTTCATCTGACTTTTTTTTTCATTAATTCCCTTGAAATTCTCAATCTTTTATTCTTCCATATGAACTTTCCTGTTATTTTTTCTAGGTCACTAAAATAGTTTCTTGGGAATCTGATTGGTATAGCACTAAATAAATAGATTAGGGAATATTGTCATCTTTATTATATTCACTCGGCCTATCCACGAGCACTGGATGTCTTTCCAATTATTTAAATCTGACTTTATTTTTGTGGCAAATGCCTTGTAATTTTGCTCATATAATTCCTGACTTTTCTTTGGTAGATGGATTCCCAAATATTTTATGCTCTTGACATTTGTTTGGAATGGAATTTCTCTTTGTATCTCTTGCTGTTGCAATTTGTTGGTGATGTATAAAAATGCTGAGGATTTATGTGGATTTATTTTATACCCAGCAATTTTGCAAAAGTTGTGAATTATTTCTAATAACTTTTTATTAGAATCTCTGGGGTTTTCTAAGTATACCATCATATCATCTGCAAAGATTGAGAGTTTGATTTCCTCATTACCTACTCTTATTCCTTTTTATACTTATTCTTATTCCTCTTTATACTCTTTCTCGACTCTTATGGCCGAGGCTAGCATTTCTAATGTAATATTGAATAGTAATGGTGATAGTGGACAACCTTGTTTCATTTACTGGGAAAAGTTCCAGTTTATTTCCATTACATATTATGCTTACTGACAGTTTTAAATATAGGCTCCTGTCTATTCTAAGGAATAGTCCAATTATTCCTATAATCTCAAGTGTTTTTAGTAGGAATGGATGTTGGATTGTATCAAGTGCTTTTTCTGCATCTATTGAGATGATCATATGTTTTTTATTAATTTGATTGTTAATATGGTCCATTATACTAATAGTTTTCTTAATATTAAACCAGCCCTGCATTCCTGGTATAAATCCTACTTGATCGTAGTATATTATCCTGGAGATGATTTTCTGAATTCTTTTTGCTAATATCTTATTTAAGATTTTAGCATCAATATTCATTAAGGAAATTGGTCTATAGTTTTCTTTCTCAGTTTTCAATTTATCTGGTTTAGGTATCAGTACCATGTCTGTGTCATAAAAAGAGTTTGGCAGGACTCCTTCATCCCCTATTTTTTCAAATAGTTTACATAACATTGGGGCTAGTTGTTCTTTAAATGTTTGGTAGAATTCACATGTAAATCCATCTGGCCCTGGGGATTTTTTCTTGGGGAGTTGATTAATAGCTTGTTCTATTTCTTTTTCTGAAATGGGACTATTTAAGCAATTTATCTCCTCCTCTGTTAATCTGGGAAACCTATAATTTTGGAGGTAGTCATCCATTTCAGTTAAATTATCAAATTTATTGGCATAAAGTTGGGCAGAGTAACTCATTATTTCTCTAATTTCCTCTTCATTGGTAGAAAGATCCCCTTTTTCATTTGTAAGACTAACAATTTGATTTTCCTTTTTCCTTTTTCTGATCAGATTTACCAAAGGTTTATCTATTTTATTGGCTTTTTCATAAAACCAACTCTTGGTTTTATTTATTAATTCAATAGTTTTTTTACTTTCAATATTATTGATTTATCCTTTTAATTTTAGTATTTCAAGTTTAGTTTTTGGTTGGGGGTTTTTAATTTGGTCTTTTTCTAGCTTTTTAAGTTGCAGGCCCAATTCATTAATCTTCACTTTCTCTATTTTGTTCAAATAAGCCTCTAAATATATAAAATTTCCCCTTATTACCACTTTAGCTGCATCCCACAAATTTTGGTATGATGTCTCATCATTGTCATTATCTTGGGTGAAATTATTCATTGTTTCTATAATTTGCTGGTTCACCCAGTCATTCTTTAAGATGATATTATTCAGTTTCCAATTACTTTTTGGTCTATTTATCCCTAACTTCTTACTGAGTGTAGTTTTTATTGCATTGTGATCTGAGAAGAAGGCATTTACTATTTCTGCCTTCCTGCATTTAATTTTGAGATCTTTATGTCCTAATATATGGTCAATTTTTGTATAGGTTCCATGAACTGCTGAGAAGAAAGTAAACTTCTTTCTATTACCATTCAGTTTTTTTCCAAAGGGCTATCATACCTAGTTTTTCTAATGTTCTATTTACCTTTTTAATTTCTTTCTTATTTGTTTTGTGGTTTTATTTTTCTAATTCTGAGAGTACAAGGCTGAGATCTCCCACTATTATAGTTTTGCTGTCTATTTCTTCTTGCAATTCTCTTAACTTTTCCTTTAGGAAGTTAGATGCACATATGTTTACATATTGACATGGCTTCATTGTCTATGCTACCTTTTAGCAGGATATAGTTTCCTTCCTTATCTCTTTTAATTAGATCAATTTCTGCTTTTGCTTGATCTGAGATAAGGATGGCAACCCCTACTTTTTTGGCTTTACCTGAAGCATAATAGATTCCCCTTGACCCCCCTGAACCTCTTTCCCAATATTTACTTTACAGACCCCACTTGTGATGCACAGCCCTCTCTTTTTAGTATCCCTCCCCTGTCTTTTTAAGTCCCTTTTCCTACATGTGTTCTTTATATATCTTTATGGCAGAAATATAGTTCTCAAGATTTCTTTTTACATTTTTAGGAATCTCTTTCCCTGGAAAAAGATGGTCATTTTTGCTGGGTAAGTTATTCTTGTCTGCATAACAAGTTCCTTAGCTTTTTAGAATATCATATTCCAGGCCCTTAGATCCTTTAATGTGGATGCTGCTAGATCCTGGGTAATCCTTATTGTGGCTCCTCCATATTTGAATTGATTTTTTTCTAGCAGCTTGTAGTATTTTTTCCTTCGTCTGATGGTTCTGGAATTTGGCCACTATATTTCTTGATGTTTTAATTTTAGGGTCCCTTTCAGTAGGTGATTGATGAATTTGTTCAATGTTTATTTTACCCTCTGTTTCTAAAACATCTGGGCAGTTCTCTTTGATAATTTCCTGGAAAATAGTGTCCAAGCTCTTTTTTTCAATCCTGTTTTTCAGGGAGTCCAATTATTCTCAGATTGTCTCTCCTGGATCTATTTTCCAGGTCTGTTGTCTTCCCATAAAGGTATTTAACATTTTTTTCCATTGTTTCATTTTTTTGGTTTTGCTTGACTGATTCTTGGTGTCTCCTCGAGTCATTCAATTCTATTTGTTTGATTCTTATTTTCAATGTTGTATTTTATTCACTCATTTTTTTATATGTTTTTCTAATTGTCCAAGTGAGTTTTTTTTTTTTTCTCTGAGGCAATTGGGATTGAGTGACTTGCCCAGGGTCACCCAGCTAGGACGTCTTAAGTGTCTGAGATCAGATTTGAACTCAGGTCCTCCTGACTTAAGGGCTGGTGCTCTATCCACTGCACCATCTAGCTGCCCCTCAAGAGAGTTTTTAAGTGAGTTGTTTTATTCTATGGAATTTTTTTCATTTTGCCAATTTTATTTTTTAGAGAGCTGTTTTCTTTTTCCAGCTCACTAATTTTGTTTCTCAATGATTTGATTTCTTTATCCACTCTGTCTTTAAATGCATGGGATGATTTCTCCAGACTCTCTTGCCAAGCTTCCCTTTCCATTTCCCATTTCTCTTCCAGCTCTCTTGTGAGAGCCTTTTTGATTTCTTCTATGAGAGTTTTGTGTATTGAGGAGCAGATCATTTCTTCCTTTGGGGATTCCTCTGGAGACAATCTGTTTTTAGTCTCCTCAGGGTTTGAAGTCTGCTCTCTATCCATATAGAAGCTATCAATGATTAGAGTCCTTTTTAAATTTTTGCTCATTTTGTCAGAGAAGAATGAAAGAAAACAAACTAATAAGAAAAACAAATGCAGCCTGCTTTGGGTGGGGAGGAGGCTGGATGGTGTTACTGGGCTTCCTCTATAGACTGTGGGAGACAGCAGCAAGGCACTAACAGGATAGCAATGGCTGAGCTGCATCTGCACTCTGAGACTCTGAGACTCATACTCTGAGACTCTAAGGACAAGCTGAGTCGCTCTAGGTCAGGGTGGAGGTGGCTGGGTCCCAAGAGACTCTAGTAGGGGTTGTAGCCTTTACCTCCTGTGTTTATAGCTTCTCTGCTGATCCTGGCTTGCTGCCAAAACAGTATATCCACACTGGGGTAAAGGCTGTTTCGCAGAAACAGCAGAGATTGCACTCCTTCCACCTCTGGTCTTTGCAGTGTGAGCTGCTGCTCTTGCTACTTGCCCTCAGCCTGTGCCCAATCTGGTTGTCCCCGCCCCCAAGCAAAAACAGACCTTCTCTGGTGAATTTCAAGGATGTTTTCTGTTGGTAATTATTTGTGGGGGTTTTTTCAGGTCAAGCACTAATTCTGAGGCTTGTCATAAAATAAATTCTAAGAGAAAACACAGAGCTCACGCAGATGTGTGCCTCCTCTCCATCATCTTGGCCAGAAGTCTATGTGTCTAAAATTAACATAAATTCCAAATCAAGAAATCAGAGTGGGGAAAAGAGCAAACCACAACAACAATAAAAACAAAACCTGACATTAAAAAGATAAGATTAACACTCAAACTCAAAAGAAGATAATGAAGTCAAAACAACTCAAAGGAAAAAAAAAGTGAAATAAAATACAAGGATTTCAGCAAGAGATTAAAGAATGCTTTTCAGAAGCAAGAGTACATGGGAAAATTTTAGAAAAAGAAGCAAAAGAAAAAAATTTATGAAAAGACAACTAATAGCTTGGTAAAAAACACATAAAAAGTACTAAGAAAATAACACTTAAAAAACCAGAATTGGGTAAGTGGAAAAACAGGCATAAATATTTGCTGACAAAAAGTACTCTTTGAATAGTATAATTGGCCTGATGGAAAAAAGAGGTACAAAAGCTCAGTGAATAAAATAATTCCTTATAAAAAATAATTAGGCAAGTAGAAACCAATGACTTCATGAGACATCAAGAAACAACAAAATAAAGTCAAAAGAATGGGGAGGGGAGAAGAATATATGAAATGTCTCATGGGAAAAACAACTAACCTAAAAAATATATTGAGGAGAAATAATTTCAGAATCATTAGACTAAAAACCATGATGAAAGAAAGAGCTAATCATCATTTTTCAAATGATATCCTAAAATAAGAGGATAAAATAGAAATTGAAAGAATTCACTGATCACATCTTGAAAGAAATCTCAAAATGAAAACTCCCAGGAATATTATAGCCAAATTCCAGAGCTCCCAGTTCAAAGAGAAAATACTTCAAGCAACCAGAAAGAAACTATTCAAAAACCATGAAGCCACAGTCAAAGTTAGACAAGATTTATCAGTTGTCACATTAAAGGAGAAGAGTGCTTTAAATCTGATATTCTGGAAGGCAAAAGAACTAGGGTTACAACCAAAAATAATACACTGAGCAAAATTGCATATACCTCAAGGAAAAAATTAATATTTAATGAAAATAGAGGATTTTTAAGTATTCTTGATGTCAAAAGACCAGAGCTGCATAGAAAATTTGACTTTCTAATGTAAGATTCAAAACATACAAAAAGGTAAATGTGAAAGAGAAATAGTAAGAAACTCAAAAGGTTTAAATTTTCTATAAAGGTTTTTTTCTATCAAGAAAAATGATACATATATATTCTAAGAATTTTTATCATTTTTAGGGCTGTTAGAAGGATTCTACATAGAAAGAAAATGCTGAAGTGAATTGATTCTGTTAAGATAATGTAACAAATATGGATAGGTGAGAAAGGGGGATGCCCTGGGAGAAAGTAGAAGTGAAAGGAAGAATTGGGGAAATTATCTTACATAAAAGAGGCATACTAAATATATAGTATATAGCCATAATATAAATATATAGCCAAATTTTAAAAAATATACATAATTGGAAAATATTTAATGATCAATGTGTGCTTTAAAGCAAAGGAATTTATTGATATAGCAGAATATGAAGAGTAGACATACAACATTTCCTGTAGGACGCAGAAGCATATTCTCTTATTGTATAATTGATAATTGTTGATACAAACAGGCAATTTTCAGTTTTCAGAAGAAATTAAAGCTATTAATAGTCGCCATTTTGAAAAATGCACCAAATCACTATTGAATGGAGAAATGCAAATTAAAACAACTCTGAAATACCACCTCAAACCTATTATATTGACTAATAAGACATAAGAGAAAAACAACAAATGTTGGAGGAGGTGTGGAAAGATTGAGGCATTAATGTACTATCATTAGAGGTGTGAACTAATCTAACCATTCTGGAGAAAAATTTGGAATTACACTCAAAGGGCTATAAAACTGTGCATGCCTTTTGATCCAGCAATTTCACTATATCCCAAAGAGATCAAAGAGGAAAAGATTTATGTATTCAAAAATATTTATAGCAACTCTTTTTGTGATGACAAAGAATTGTAAATTAAGGGGATTTCCATCAATTGGGAAATTTACAGAAGCAAACTTCTATCCAATGTTGGATTAGAACATCCTTTTAATTCATTTATTTTCCTTATTGCCAAACTGTAACCCCTTAGTACCATTTCAGGCACAGCTCTGTCCACAAACTAACAGGGTTGTCTTGATCTAATCCAAACTAGAGTTTGTTCAACTTGTTCTTCCTACCACCCACCCCAAGATTAACAAATGAACAAAAAGCTAAATTTAGGAATTAAAGTCATTAGCTTTCACCCACTGGACTGAATCTCATTTTTTAAGAGTCAAATACAACCAAAAGAGTTATAACTTCATTACTGAGTATCTTGATTAGCTCTTTCCCAAATCTGCTAGGAAAGGAATAAAGGAAGCCAGAAGAATCTTGGGGTAGAGATAATAATTACCTGGGAAGAAAGCTACTAGAATTCAGTTAGTCCACAAACATTTATTGAGCATGAATTATGTGCCACTGTGCTAAGCACTGGTGATACAAAGAAAGGCAAAAAACAGTTCTTGTCCAAAAGAACTTCACATTTTAATTGGAGATATGCACACAACTGAAGAAATTGGGGAAAGGGAACAGAAAGCAGTCACAAAAGAATTCACAACTTTTTTCTATGTTGCCCTTTTTTACTTTCAAATGCCTACAGATAAGTAAAAACTGGGCACCAAGATTTATCAGAAAGATGCAAGAACACCCTATATTGCTTGATAATAATTTATGAATTTTTATTTTTTTATTTCCTTTGACTTAAAGACGTTTTATTCCCAATAGACATGCTAATTAAATTATCACTATATTATTTACTTTATAATACATATAGACCAATTCCCTTTATTTTATTTTATTTTTACATTTTATTTCAATGCTTCTTCCTCCTAGAGAACTCTCCCTTTGACCTCAGAAAAACTGTATTAATCTGGCTGATTCAAAGGTTGTAGAAATTCCTGCAGTAGAGGGCAGCAGAGGAGCACAATTTAAGATCAAAAGACTGGGCTATGTTCCAAATTCTTTTTGTTAGGGCTTCCCTTGAACTGATCAACTGCTAGATCATTCAGAGAAAGGCTGAAGCAATTTACAGAGATGCAATGCTGAGTGGTTCAGGATAGTGGGAGTTCTAACAGCTATCTATAGAAGTTGTGAAGCAGAGTGGAAGGAGTAGGGGAAAAGCATAGAAATAGAATCTCTTAAAATTTCAGAAAATCTGAGAAAGGTAAAACTGTTGATTTTTTTAAACATCATTATTATAAAAAAAAGAAAAGACCTAGTTATCTTAAAATGAGAAGGGGCAAAGGGTAATCTTACTTTTCATAAATCTTTAATTCCAATGATTCAGTGTTATCATTTATCTGTAATTTATATTGAACAATTTGAGAGATATATACTATATTGGCTTAAGATCATAAATATTTGGAAGGAAGAAAAAATGAATGAATGAATATTAAAAGATTCAAATATTCATCCTGAACATAAAACAGGATGACTTTTTTTCTTTATTCAAATGACTTCAAAAGATTCCTGAACTCACAGACACAATTATGATAAGTCTTACATTACAGGTAACACATAATAAATCATAAAAAAATATTTAAATGATTCAAAAGATGTTGTTTTCTCTTTATGGAGAAACAATACAATATTCTTCTAGGAAAAGGTTTTTAGGTTACAAAAAGTAGGTGATAGGCAGCATTTATTAAAATCTATAAAGCTTGACATAATAGAATTATCATTTTTAAAGATTCCTAATCACAGAAAATAAGATATAAGTTGAATATAGAAGCAGATGGGAAAGGATTTGTCTATCCAACTTACAGCTAGATCACTGACATAATCTTGAAATTGAATTCTTCATTCTTATTTACACTGCTACCATACTAGTCTGTTCTCTCTTTATTACCTACCTCTAATACTACTGTAGAATCCTAATCAATGTACTAATCTCCATACTGTTCTACCAACCTATCTTTCATATTGCTGGTTGGCCATTTATCATGCATAAATCTGGTTATGTCATATCTTGGCTAATGAATCTTCAATTACTTCTTATCAACTGATCAAAATCCAAAGTCCATTGCTTGATATTATGTTGTTTTTTGATGCCAAGTCTAGTATTCTTTTTTTCTCATTTAAAATTTTTATTTTCCATTTCAAATTCTCTCTCCTTCCATCCCTTCCCCATGCATTGAGAAGGCAAGAAATAAAACATCCATTATACCCATGAAGTTAGGCAAAATGCATTTCCATATTAGCCATGGCTTTACATTTATAACTCTCCATAGCTTCTAATCTCCATGTCTTTAAAGTTTATTTCACACTATTTTCCTTCAAGTGCTATCATCAAATTGTATTTCTTTCTGACCTTTATGTATATCATTTTCCTTTCTCTGGACCTTTGCTTATGCTCTTGCCTATTGTTTGTCTGAACTCTTCTTTTCCTTCCCTCTTTTAAAATGGATATCCCCCAAAGTCCAGAACAAGAACAAACTTGGCTACAAAGATTTCTCTTATCCTAGTGCCTAATAGTAATGATAGGGCTTTATCTTATTATAGAAATGACTTAAACTGAAAGTTGATTTCATCCAAATGGAAATTATTTTTTTTTGCTACAACCTAACATATCATTTTTCATTTGTCTTGTGCTTTTATTATATTCTATTCTGTATTATAACTATTGCATATTTATCATATAACATAATATCTCTGTGTGACATTAAAGCTTCCCTCTAGATTTAAACTTAATGATAACCAGGGTCCATGACTTCCCCACTATCTATTATAATACATTGTATATAGTAGGCATTCAATAAATGGTTAATTAATGGACG
Source organism: Sminthopsis crassicaudata (assembly GCF_048593235.1). NCBI lineage: Eukaryota > Metazoa > Chordata > Mammalia > Dasyuromorphia > Dasyuridae > Sminthopsis > Sminthopsis crassicaudata. The sequence goes on along the minus strand of NC_133621.1, from coordinate 97,297,437 downwards.
GATATCAGGGGAATTGCATGTAAGTATTTCTTTTTTTTCTTCTTCTTCTTCTTCTCCTTTTTTTTTTTTTTTTTTTTTTTTTTTTTTGGTTAAGGCAATTGTGGGCTAAGTCACTTGCCCAGGGTCACACAGCTAGGAAGTGTTAAATGTCTAAGGACAGATTTGAACTCTGGTCCTCCTGACTTCAGGGCTAGTACTCTATCTGCTCCACCTAGCTGCACCAATATTTCTTCTTTAAAAAAAGTTCCGCCAAAGATGAAAGAGTTTTGTCACTTGTTTCCTGTGTAACCTAAAGTAAGTCATTTTATCTCCCTAGACTTAAGCTTCCTCATCTGTAAAATGAAGAATTTAGATTAGATGTCCTCTAAAGTTCTGTTCTTTGACAGGCCTAGCTTAGCACATTCTAGGGATTCAGGTTCAGTATTTGAAGGTAATAAAATACTACTGGAACAAGAAAATCAATTCATTTATCAAGCACCTACCATGTTCCATGTTCTATGCTAAGCACTAAGTAAAAGATATTATCTGTTCTGAAAGAGTTCATAATTTAAATGGAGACACAACTTGCAAATGACTATGTGCAAACAAGCTATGGACAGGATAAAACAGAGGGAAGGCACTAGAATTATGTGAAGTTAAAAGGAGATAATTCACTGATTTGAATGGATATTATTCCCCTTGTTCTCCACATCTAACAGAGGAATAAAGCTGGGTCCAAAGACATCTTCCAAATTAACAGGAAGTCTTCCAAACTCCACTATTCCAGTACCCCATAGGCTGGAATTTTTATAATCCAGTGACAAAGATGCAGTGACAATGGATCAAACTCTAGACCCCAGCCAAATCCTTAGGATGCCATCTTCAAGAGAAAACATCCTAATCTGCATAAAAGAGATACTGTTCTTTCATGACAGGTTGCTGTTTGGTCTCCCTGCAGCTGTTCACTACCCATGCCAATTTATCCTTCATGCAAAATGATATCCTAACCCTACATACAAGTCTAACCATATCACACCCCCTTATTCAATAAAACCAATGACCAGGGTGTTTCTAAGATAAAATATAAAATCCCTTTATAACATGTCCCACTCCTACCTCTGCAGTCTCCTTATACCTTTCTCCCCTTCATGTACTCTACAATCCAGTGATGCTCGTCAACATTCCATTTGCCCACACCAAGCATTTTTACTGACTGTTTCCCACATCTGGATCTCTCTCCCTTTTCTGCACCTTCTGACTTCCTTTATATTTCAGATAAAGTCTTTTTGCCTTTAATATTACTTCCTTTCCTCTGAGAGACTACACCAAATTTTCACATTTATACATACATGTCTATGCACACACAAACATAGATAACATATATGTATGTGTGTATATGTACAAATGTGTATCTTGTTTGTACATAGCTGTTTTTATATAGTCTCCTTATTAAACAAGCCCTATTTTTTGCCTTCATATTTCTAGTATGTGCCAGGGCACATAGTAAGCACTTAATAAATACTGGTTAATTGATTGTTCCTACTATACATTCTTTCTATTTACAGATATATGATTTTAGGATCTGGGAAAAGTTTTGATATTTTGCTCTCTTAGTGAGATATCCATCAACATTGTAGAGAGGATTACAGGAAATAAAAATATATTTATTTTACTTGGGATCTGGCTAAAATAATAAAAAAAATTCCATTCACAAATATTATTTGTTATGCTGAAAATGAGTTCCAAGGAAACAATGGCTACAAAAAATATGTTGATTTCTGCCAAATTCAGAGATGTTCTCCAAATACACATAGTTCATGATGGTTTTATAGTTTCATCAAAGAAGACCCTTAAGTTCCATCTTAGTAACCACCACAGTTAAGTCCCACATTCTGTTATCTAGTCTGTGCTATTTTCCCGAAAATGACTGACTTATTTCCTCACCCAAATCAGTTCCCCATCAACAAGTGGTCACAGGGTTCTACCCAATCCATTGAGGACAACTGTGACTTTTAAAGAAAATGCACCCGAATATTATGAAATCTTGACATATAAATTTATGTAAATATATTCACACATATGTAATAGAAAGCATATTATTTAAATAATTATTTAAAATCTTTACCTCTCCCTTAGCTTTTCATTACATGAAAACAAGCCCAGTTAAAATGAAGCTATGTGGCAATAGTTTCACAGCACAAAATAGCTTGAAATGCCTAACAAAGTTGGAAATGTTGAGCCAGCTCATCATCTTGATTGTATGAATGACATCCTTAAGTGCTTCATAATTCAAAAACAAAAATGGATAGATGTAAAAAAGGCAAGTGAAAGACTTGCTTATAAACCTTAAATCTTTTCCCATCAACATCTCAGTTCTCTTAGTTTTCATAGTACAGTTTTAGAAGGCAGGATGACTTGAGAAATCAATACCTTTTAGTCCAGTTGGCCCAGTGAAACATAATTGGTATATATATATATATATATATCACTGGACCTTTTATTCATGTCTAAATAACTATCAGACTCTGGATCTAGCTCAAATTCCCACTTAGACTTTAATTGAAATAACTAGATTTAATTGAAATAACTAGGTGTTAGGTTCTTACTAAGTGCTAAATAGGTACTTAACAGTTCACTAGTTCACATTTTTAGTTCACACCTTTAAAAGGAGTTCTGAAAAGGAGTTTACACAACCTTTAAAAGGAGCAAGTTCATTGGTTGAAGGAGTTCCCACAAGCCCATTCTCTGGGAGGATAAAAGAGAAGGATAGTCGGGCAAGGAGTCAGTCTGGATTGAGTCAAAGAGAAGACGTACTGCAGATTCGCAAGTCCAGCAATCCCACACTTTTGAAGAGGAAGGCTCCAGAAGCCTCCCAAGAAACCTGCTCACAGAAAAAAAGATTTTACAGAAAAGAAACCTCCTCCCAGAGAAGGATTATAACTTAGAGACAACAGGACATTAACAACTAGGTACATATTAATGTTATCACATCTACACAAGGAATAATGATCATGGATTTCAATAGTTATAAACTATATAAGATCCAAATTTAAGGGTCACAAACATCATCAAAAGCTACAGTGCTGGAGTAAACATGTATTATACTTGTATAAAGATATATATGTATATAGAGATATAAATATATGTATACATATATAATATACACATACATATGCATGTATGTGTAATATTTAAATACCTCTTTCTCATATATAGGATAGAAAAACAAGTGAGGTGGCACTTACTGTATTTCTAGTTCCAGGAGATAATTCCAATAACATTTCTACAGAATGGCCCAGCTATATGGAAATTTTTAGCATCATGGGTTTCATTGAGATAGAAACCACATTGATCCTGCCCAAAGCAGAACCTTTTTTTTTTTAGATGAAAATGAATCTTTTATTTGGGAGCCAGCTGAAATTAGAGAATTGGTGTCCCATGGAATCTTGCTCAATAGGTAACAACCAATTTATTAGTGTTTGGGTATTATATAAGAACCAAAGACAAATAAAGGGATTCTGGTGGCTGGTTTCCAATTGGGGTCCGTATGTATCTAAAACAGAAAGATGTCTTTTGTTCAATCTGCCTACATGAATAAAATCTTTAGAAGAACTTTTTGTCAGGTTTACTAATGTGCTATTGTTTAAGCCAGGGGTCTTCAACTTGGGATTCATAGAAAAATTTGGGGAGTCCATGAACTTCAAGGGGAAAAATATTTATTTTCACTAAACTCTAACTAAAGCTTAGTGTTTCTTTTTTTAATTTCAAAGCTTTATTCTGAGAAGTCTTAGACTTCATCAGATTTCCAAAAAGGTCCATGATACACTTTTAAAAAGTTAAGAATCATTGTTACAAGCTAAAATTTTGTTTAGGCCTATACAATATAGCCAGGGGTAGCTTTCAGATTGCAAAGGAAAGAGAATGACTCCAATATGATTTCAGATAAATCACAATGTTCTATCATCTCAGTTTCCATATTTGCAAAAGTAGATGACTTTTACCCAAAGATTTAATCATCAGATTTTGGACTTAGAAGGTATAATGTTCGGGCTAGTTTTCTGGAGATTCTCTGGACAGTCTTGGTCTCGTCAGGATAGTCACCAAGAGAATAGTCAGGAGTGGAATATAAAGTCTTTATTCTCAAAGTCTGTCTCCTTCACAGTCTGTTCTGTACAGTCTGATCCAGTCTTGATCTTAGTGGAGGAGTGCAGAAGGTAGGAGAGCTACCAGGGGGATGGTCAAAGATGGTGTTTTGTGATTTTAGAGAAAAGTTCGGATCCACTCCTATAAATAATGCTCTCGGACTCAATTAATTAAGTGAAATTAAAATTTAATTGTACAAGGCACAGAATAGAATGCTTACAAAAACAACTAATACAGCAAATAATACATAAAAGACAAAGAAAAATGAGAATTATGATTAAAATAGCAGAGAAGGGAAGAGAATACATCACCAATTCGGAGAAGCACCAACACTAGACTTCACTGGCTGGGGAGTCCCAATTTCTTTAACATTTCTTTAACAGCCTCTAGGTTCCCAATGGGAATAGATGGTCCCAGACAGATCGTAGGACTATGGGAGAAGGCAGGGCTTCAATTGCCGAAACATCATCCCATATACTACTAATCTTCATGGGTGAAACACCGAATAGAGAGGGCATTACCCACTTTTTATAGAGGTCAGAACAAAGAAGGCTTTGAGCCAGGTAAAGACATCATATAAGACAGTAACGTACCAACAAGGGCTCCAGATGGTTATAGTCAAGAGTTGTTTTGACAAGGAGGCCAGCCCTTATTAGAACAACCATTCCAAGGAGTGGCAAGTTCCCAGAATCACATAATTGGGGCTAACACACAGGTGGTACCTCCCTGTCTTATAGGTTAAAAAATGGAATGTTGTTATGGGTTATGGAGTGGTCAGGTTCTCATAGAAGTCACATCCTACCTCTATTAGGTTCACATGGCTTACAGGGGAATTAGGCTATTCGGCTCACAGGGTTCAAATGGAAATCAGGTTCACATGGAGAGAGTCACGTCCTTACAATGATTTGAAAAGAACTTACTAATAATATAGAAATTTCTTATTCAGATGGAATGTCTCATTTCCAGTCCTTCTCAGCCCTTAAATATCCTATTACAATTACATCATTACATCATACTGATTATGTGTGAACTAGAACCATTACATCACCATGCTAAGTACTAAGTATATGTATATTAGAGAAACATCATCTCATCAATTCCACTGAATTAACACCTTATTGTGTTGTTTCAAGTATACTTCTCCAGAATTCCGGCCTTCTACAAGAAGGGACCTTGAAAATCATATATTTAGAATTAGGTTCACATATTTAGAATTAGAGGGACCCTTAGAGTTTATCTTGTTTTCCCCTATCATTTTATAGATGAGAAAGTAAAGTGACATGTCTAGAGGCCCACAGTAAATGGCAGAACCTAGACTGAAATTCAGGTCATTTCATTTTATATCTCTACCTTCTTCCATTTCATTATTATTTCTCTAGATCAGAGATTTGTAAGATGGGATCAATATTATCGTTTTTAAGTATTTTGATAACTTTTTTAATAAAATTGGTTTCCTTTGTTCTCCTGTTGTTTCATGTAGCTATTTAAAATCATTATTATATGAAATGATCCCTAAGTTTCACCAAACTTCCAAAGGGGCTCATGACACAAAAAATGACAAGAATCTTTATAATAAAACATTCTTTTTTTAATTATTTATTTTATTCTGAACTTTAGGAATAAAACTAACATTTCCATAACATAGAATAAAAAAAAATGATGATGTGCTATGTACAATTTGGTATTTCTTTTAAATATATAATAAAGTTGACTTGTAACTTTCTTTTTCCCTTCTACCCTACCCTAAACATGGCTGTCATTAGATGTAAGGGCCCTTTAAATGGGCGGACACAGTGCATCGGGATTGAGGCCCAGAAGTAATTTCTGTGGATATTAGGACTGCCCTTGGGCGGGATCCTGGCCATATTGAGATAGTTTCGTAATGGGTGACTCTCTCGCTGATTGGCTGTGTGTGTGACCTCACAGGCCCTATATAAGCCCACTGCAGGCAGCAACCGCCCTCTTTAACCTCCTGCTGTTCACCCTGGCTCCTAGCCTGGGTGGCCAAGCCAAGATGGGTAGCCGAAAGAGGTAAGGATTTTGGTAGTGAACACATGGGTCTTCTGACCAGGTGTTCACTAGGGAACCAACAAGTCAGGGCATCAGTTAAGGCATTATGTGAGTAGGTATAATAAAGGCTTTTAAGATTACACGTGGTTGTTCTTGAGTGCGCTACCGGTTACTAAGCTATAGATTCAAGAGATTGTGGCCAGAGACCTTAGAAGGCCTCAGAGGAGGCGAGCCGGGTAGAGCTCACACTGCAAAGGACAGTGGTCAAAGGTACTCTGGTGGGTCTAGGACAGACTAGTAATTGTAACTGCCAGGAGAGCACGTTACAATTAGACACAAAAATGTTTATATATGTAAAACCATCCTATACATACTTTTATTTTGTCAGTTCTTTCTCTGAATATAGAGAGCATCTTCCTTCATATGTACTTTGCAGTAAATTTGAGTATTTAAAATAATCAAAATGACTTAGTCACTAAAAGCTCTTCTTAAAACAATAGTTACTATATACAATGTTCTCTTGGTTCTGTTCAATTTATTTTGCTCTTCATTATTTTGTGCAAGTTTATCCAAATTTTTCTAAGATAATCAAGATCATCAATATCTTAAAGCACGGTCGGTAGTATTCCATTACAGCTGTATAACATAACTTGTTTGGCTATTCTCCAATTGATAGGTATCCCCACAATTTCCAGTTCTTTGCCACAACAAAAGAAGTGCTATCAACATTCTAGAACATTTAGGTTCTTTTCCCTTTCCTTTAAACACTAGAACAGATCTTGTAGTAGTATTTCTGGGTCAAAGGGAATAGGCAGTTTAATAAGACTTTGGGCATAATTCAGCATTGCTCTCCAAAATAGTTGGATCAGTATAATAGTTTCACCAATGGTGAATTACTATCCCAAATTTTTTATGCCCCCTCCAACATTGATTGCTCTTCTCTTCAATGATTTTAGCCAATCTGATAAGTGTAAAATGAGATCTCAAGAATCTTTTGATTTGCATTTCTCTAATCAAAAATGAGTTAGATAATTTTTTCACATGACCATAAATTGTTTTGATAATTGAAAATTTGCCTCTTCCTCTTCTTTGACCATTTATTAATTGGGGAATGACTCATATTCTTATTGATTTAACCAAGTCCTTTATATTTTTGAAATATTAGAACTTTACTTGAGAATCTGTCTATAAAATTTCCTCCTCCATTTTCTGCTTTTCTTCTGACCCTGGTGACATTTTCATTTTATTGGTACAAAATCTTTTTTAATTTAATAAAATCAGAATTACTTATTTTATACTTCACTCTGGAAGAAAGCTCTTTTTTTGATAAATGGTGTAAAGTATAGCATAATCAAAGACTTTGTGGTAGGGGAAATGATGGTATATTTTGGGATGGGGAAGAGAATAGCCAATGTGGAACACAGAATTTGTATTAGAATAGTATTGGGGGAGAGGCGGCTAGGTGGTACAGTGGATAGAGCGCCAGCCCTGAATTCAGGAGGACCAGAGTTCAAATCTGGTCTCAGACACTTAACACTTCCTAGCTGTGTGACCCTGGGCGAGTCACTTAACCCCAGTCTCAGGAAAAAAAAAAAAAAAAAAGAATAGTATTGGGGAGTTTCATTACTGAGTAATGAAAAAAACATGGTAGAAAATTTTAGAATTTCCTTGTCACAAAAAAGATAAAGAGTTCCTACTTTAAATGTAAACATTGTTTTTTTTTAAATGAAAGCTTTTTTTTTCAAAACATATGCATAGATAATTTTCAACATTCACCTTTGCAAAATCTTGCGTTCCAAAGTTTTCCTTCCCTTACCCCTCCCCACTACCCTAGACAGCAAGTAATCCAATATATGTTTATCCAATATATGTTTATCCAATATATGTTTAACATGTGCAATTCTTCTATACATATTACTACAATTATACTGCTGCACAAGGAAAATCAGATCAAAAAGAAAAAAAAAAAACGAAAGAAAACAAAACACAAGCAAACAAGAACAAAAAGGTGAAAATATTATCCATCATCAGTCCCCACAGTCCTTTCTCAGGATGCAGATGGCTCTCTCCATCATGACAGATGTAAGCACTGTTGAAAAGATAATTTCTACAACATTGTAAATTTCAGAATAAATGAAACTATGTAAATATAAACTATATCTCTCTTTTGTAGATACATCATGTGCATGGGAAACCCTCCATATTCATAGACTGTTTATAGAGTTTTCACATTTTTTTTTATGAAATCTACATACTTTCCCCACTAAGACCTAATTTTAAATCCACTTCTTAACTGAGAGCCACTAGCTCACTTGCATAAATGAGGGAGGATAGATAGTGAGTGATTGAATACTAATAAACAATGCTGTTTTTAAGTATCTAATGGTTGACAAGAAGGGAGGAAAATGGAAGGGATTGGCTCATTTCTTAACACAGAAGTCTTTCTCTCTCAACACATATACATATATTATACACATTAAATATACACACATGTATTTTTATATATATACACATATTGTGTATGTATGTATACACACACACACACACACACACATACATGCCCCTAAGGCCACAATTTACTAGTTAGTAACTCATTTTGATTAAAGAATTTCTCAGTGCCTCCTCTCTTCCTAAGGGTTAAAGCTGTTAATTACTTTTTTTTTTTTTTTAGTATCAGATAAATATCTGGTCAAGATCATCCTTAGGGAAAAGCAGTACTTTTTTTATTGTAAGAATAGAAAGCATAGTGAGAAAAAAGAGGTTAAGGAAAAGATTCATCCACTTAGATCAAAACTAGCTTTTTCAACCATGACCAGCTGACCAGCTTCTCCCTTCCATTTTTATTATGTGAAATTCCCTACATAAGTCTCTTGAGAACTGTATATATATAACTTGGCCTTTTGACTAGTAGCACTAAAATGTAGTTAGGTAGAACTTCATGAAATTAAATGTTATCTTTAATGCAAATATAATTCTTCTTGAATTAGACTTACTTTGTGCTGCCTTAGAAAGCAGAATTAAGGGAAATGAGTGAAACTTAGAAGAAAGTAGATTTTTCCTGAATTTCCTAAGTAAAACTGGCCAACAGTGGAATTAGCTGCTTTGTGAGGCAGTAAAATTCAATACAACTAGCATTTAAGATCACTGGCAGTATTCATATAGAAACTGAATGATTACTTGTCAGGAAAGCTAAGGAAGAGATCCTTGTATTGGGTGGGATATTAGACTTCTAAGTTTCTTTGTTATTCTAATATGCTAGCAATTCTCTCATAAAAAGAAATACATATATACATATATATATATATATATATATATATATATATACACACACACACATCTATGTATCTATGTATCCCTATATGCACACACGAACACATATACACATATATCAGCTTCCTAGTAAAAAGTCAATATTTAATTTCATTCTGCCAAAACTCACTTTTTACAAACTGCTCAGCCATTCTACTCACATAAAGAATCAACAGCTCTTAATTTGGTAATTCCAAATCCCACATTGTAATCTCTAATTCAGAATACAACCCATTATTTGAATTTGTAATTTATATACTTTGTAGTTATTCCATCTAACAGGTTACCCATAGATGCTACATAATACACATGTTGTTCAGAGCTAAGAATTCTATGACTCAATTTTGGAAAGAGGAAGGATGTTGCAACAATATAAAGTAACAGAAGCAATCTTGATGCTCTGAAGAAAAAGAACCATACTCCCTAGGCAGACTTCAGCTGTTATGCTCTGATGGTCTATAGATACTGTCACCAAAATGAAAAGGAGCTTCATAGCTCTGGACTGGTGGATACACAGCTTGATACATTGCATTTCCTTTATTAGTTATTTAAGCTCAGTTGAAGGGTGACATGACAGAGTTCACATTTAAATCTTCTAAGTGAAGTCCTTTGAAAGCAAAACTATTAGGGTTAATAGAATGAACTTAACAATGACCATGGTTGAAGGAAGGAGGAGCCTTGAGAGATTCAGTAAATTGTTCACTAAATAGCCTGTCACTTATAGGTCTCCAAGTGAAGCCCTCTCAATAGATCATTCCACTGTCCTTAATGCCTTTAATTCTAAAGGGCTGCAGTCTTCAAATTCAAGTCATTGCTATTAGTTATCTTACTAGACATACTGAAAGTACTTCAAACAAACATATTAATGGAGTAGACCGGCAAATGAGCTAAGCAAAACATCCATTAGCATTGATATGAACTACTCAAAGTATGTCTTATCTGTTGAGGGGTGGAGGGACTAAGGGGTGTGTGTGTGTGTGTGTTTTGTTTTCCTTTGTGGAAAGTTAAAAGAAATGTCTAGGTCCTGGGGTCCTTACTGAGCTATTAATAGAGTTAAATTATGGAATGTTACTGAAAAGAAACTTTTGCTTCACTATAGAATTAACAATTTCCCATCCAAAAGCTGAAAAAAGCCTGTCTAATCATATGTCTCTTATTTAATCTGGCAATAACCTCTCTTTCCCCTCTTCCCAAATGAGGCAAGCTTGATAACATTTGTAACAGGAAATGGAGAAGGCAGGAAGAATGTTCTAAGATGGACCTTTCAGGGTAGATGCAGCCACCTTGGTGGAGTTGGAATTGAAAATTCAATGTTTTTCAGGTCTCTACTATTCAGGAGTACTACCAACATGGTGGATTAGTCCACACTAATCAAATCCATTAGAAAGCTATTTACAATTCAAAATACCAGTTTATTAATCTACAAGAGAACTGTAATTGCACCAGAATCTGTAATGTTCATATCAGATAAGTTCATTTTCTTCTCATCAGGAATAATCATTTTTTGAAGCCAAAATGAAAGCAGAAAGGTACTTGTTGAAGGGTTGGCCTTATTCTCTGAGCAAATTACTCATTATGTGTTATCATTTGGAAAGCATTGAGAAAGGTTCCTGACCAAATGAAATTTCCCTGACTTCTTCAATGATGACACAATTAGAGATTCTTTCAGTTTAATACAGCTAAGCAAGTATTTTCAGAGTACCTACTAGATGTCAAACAGTACTAGGCACTGGGGATACAAAGATGAAAAGCAAAATGATTCTTGCTGTCAAACAGTTTACTTTCTTATATGAAGAGGAGAAACAACAGGTATGCATATAAAAAAAATAAAAAAATATTTGTTAAGCTCCTACTATATGCCAGGTGTTTGGAAGACAAATACAACTGAAAGAATCCTTTCTCTCAAGGCTTAAATATGGATCTTAACAACTTACATATGCAAGCATATACAGAATAAAGAGAAAGATAATAAATAAAAGCAAAACCAAAATCATTACAAGGTAGTTTGAGAAGGAGGGCACTGGCAATTAGATGGGTTAGGAATCAGGGAAGACTTGATGGAGTAAGGTTTGAGATGTGTCTTAAAGGAAAAAAAAGCAGTGAGTGGAGGTGAGGAGGGAATATATTTCTATCTTGAGGGATGGCTAAGGCAAAAACATAAAGGAAGAAGATGAAGGACTTGTGCATAAGGAAAAGAATGCCAAAATTAGAAAGAAAAATATATACAGAGCTAAAATATTTGGTAAAGCATACACTAACATTTGGTTGAATGGGAGACAAGAGTGATCAAGAAAGACCTAGTATAGAAAAAACACTTTAGCTGATCCCTGAAGAGAATTAGGAATTCCAAGAAGTAGAGGTGAGGAGGAAAAGCATTCTAAGTATGAGGAAGCAGTTTGGATTCAGTTAAACTTATCAGTACCTTTACTTAGAAGTAGATTTTAATGGGAAGAGAAAGAGTATTTGAATACAAGGCATATCAGAAAATGAGGGATGATGGAAAAGATGTTTCACTTACTTCCACAATTATATTTGAGCCAGCCCTAAGGCAGCCATCTCTAGTTCTATGATTCCACTCTTACAATCCTCTTTGAAGCTTTATTGAAGCAATATTACTTCCCTGTGACTCATGAAGATTCTATTCATCTTTTCTTCAGCTCACAGAGAATTCCTAAGGAGAAAGGGAATCCTGCTAGCAACAACCACACTAGCAGGTTCATATCACTTACCCTTAACCTGGCATGATTGAATACAAAATTCTAGGAAAATCTCTTCATCAGAAAAATGTTATGGACTGCTGTCTTAAGAGACACCTTCTTCAACATGTGCTAACCCTTCTCTGTTAAAAGAACAGTTCTTTTTCTCTTGGAACCTTCTTCATAGTCTTCTCTCCAAACCCTTTCCCATTCACACCAGATTCCAACCCCTGAAAGAAGTTCCCCTCTGGGGCCCTCTCCCTTGATTTATAACTTACTCTCCAAAAACCTTATTTCAGGAAATCTTTAATCATGTCTCGTTTCATTCCTTTCTATTCAGTCACCTTACCCAGATCACCTTGCCACTGTACCTTTTTCTCTATCACCTTCTGGTTTTAAACCATGAATTAAATTGATTTGTTTTGCTTTTTTTTTTCTTAATAATGTATGTCAGTCTACTTCTCAATGGTCCCAATCTCCATCCTTTCCAGAGTAAAGTACCCATGCCTGGCCATCATACCTTTGTATGTGTTGTTTCTCCAATGGAATGTAAATTCTTTCAGGGCAGAAATCAGCCTTCACTTTTTTATTTGTATCTCCAGTACTTAGCATAGTGCTTGACACTAATACATGTTTAATGTGTAATTGAAAAATTTTCTCCCCAGCAGTTCAGGAGGTTCAGGTACAATTGTAGAATTGGTAGAAGCACACTGAGAAACTATAAGCAAAATCACAGAATTTTAGAGCTGGAAGAAATCTCAGATCTTGTCTAGGCAAAATTGTAACTCTATATTTATTCCCCCTTCATTCCTAAGAAGTGACTGTTGTTCACTTAAAATCTCCAAGTAATTTATACCTTACTAAAAAGGTATAAATCTTTAGGTAAACCATCCATTTTTGGACAGCTGTAATTATAAAGAAGTTTTTTCTTATATGAATCCAAAATCTGCCTCTGCACATCCACCTGTTCCTAGTTTGCCCTCTGGAGCCAAGCAAAAAACAAATCTGGTTTCTCTTCCACATGACAAATCTTTGATTATTTAAAGGTAAATATCACTGGTAATTTTTTTAAATTCAGTGCTCAGCACAGTGCTTGTTCTGTAGAAGATTAGCTGACTGACTGACTAAAGACACAATCATGGAATCTAAGATCTAGAAGGGATCTTGGAAGTCAGTGAGTTGAATGTATGCCTTAACTGAGCCCCATTTTAAAAACACTTTTCTACAGATTCCTTATAATTGTTCATTCTGCTTCTGCTTAAAGACTTCAGAAATGAGGAATTCATTTTCTCAAAAATAAGACAAACCACTTTTTGGCAGATTTAGTTGTTTGGAAATCATTCCTTCTATCAAGCCCAGATTGGCTTCTCAGTAACTTCTATTCATTTCTCCTAGTGATGAGGAGTAAACTGAGGTCTAAACCGAGATGGGAGAGTTCCTTTTCTCTCTCTCCTTCCTTCCTCAAAGTAACCAAGGGCGGTTAGGCAGCAAAGGAATTTGCTACTTAATGCTGTATGGAAACATAGTCTTTATTGATTAGAATGGAAACACCAGAGAGCCAGTAGGCAAAATGGCTGCATGGTACAAGGCCAATTTTGCAAAGAATAGATTTTTCAGTTTTCTCTTTTATACAAGAGCACAATCATTCAGATGCAGTGATGTGAGGAGGTTCCTGAGAGTGATGTAAATAAGATAAGGATTCTCTTGTTATCTTTTGGGGACAGACAGAAGTCTCTTCCCAAAAAGGAATTTCCTGATGCCATTTGGTCTATCTGAGCAGATTAGAATGGGGGATGTAAAACCCTGGCCAGCTCAGATAGCCCAAACTAGTTTGACCACATCTTGTATCAAAGGTCCAAGTCCCAAAGGAAGTTGGAGATCAAACAAGGAATACCAAGGGGCTATAGCCCTCAACACTAGGAGTTGTCTTCCTGGGCAATCCAAAAAGATAATCTTTGCTCCATATACTATCCTTTTAGGTAGATATTTGAAGAATTCTCTTCTGAATATACCAGGTTGTTTTTTTTTTTTTCCCCCCTGAATGTGGAGTAATTCCCAGAACTCTAAAGCAAAGTAACTTAATACATCTTCTTTAGAACTCTAAAGCAAAATAACTGAGTGTATCTTTTACTTCATAAGACCTACCTGCTTCCTTTTTCAGTAAATCTAAGATCTGGAAAGAACTGCAGAAATTGTGTCATCCTACTTGGATATGACAAAGATAAATTTCTTCTATGTCATCTTCAATGCTCATCCGGCCTTTGCTGCAGATCTCAAATAAAAGGGAGTTCATAATTTCTTGAGGTAATCTATTCTACTTTTGTATGATCGTAATAATAATTCTTTAAAGTTATATTTTAAACTTATGCAGAATGTCAAAATACCACATACAAGAATTCAAGAAGTTCTTAAAATAGCACTTAAACTTTCCACATTTATGACCATATTCCACAAACAATAAAACCCATTTTGTATCAAGAAACAAATATTCAATCAATTAACCTAAACTTGATCCAGTCTCTTTAAATTACTCTTTTGTTGCTACAGCAGCAACATGATGAAAAAAAAAATGGCAGGAAACACCTGGGGGGAGGGGGAAAGGGGAGGAAAGGAGAGTATTCCACGTGCTCACCCTTCCCCTATTCAAAAACATTTTTTTTCATCCTTCCATTAAAACTTTCCTCTTTCCTTCTTGCAACATACCTTGCTCAATCCTTCTTCCTTCAAAACCTGTAAAATTCACACTGTATAGCATATAACTGGAATCAAACCAAACAAATTTTTTCCTTCCCGAGGGTTTGCCTAACTGCAATTAGCAAATCTCTCTTTAGCAGTAAATGCATCAATATCCAAATAAATTCCAAGACCTTATACTCAGAATAAACAATCTAGTATGCAAAGACAATAGCCAAATTATATTTCCCATAATCAAATGTTTTTTCTGCTGCTGGAGTTTTGATCAGATAAGGGTGTATACCCTTTACTCTAGCAGGCTCTAAAGACTGCTTTAAGGGAAAAAACTTTCCTGTCAGTTCAAAATTGCCAAGTTCCATTCACTTACAAATTAGTACAACCGGTTAAAATTTAAAATCACAAGTAACAAACCAATTTCTTAATCCTTGTTCTTAAAACTCCCATTTCCTCCCATATCCCCCAGAGAATGTGAGAGGGTGTGGTGATTATTTGATGGTTTTAATCAGAGAGAATTGAGCTCCTAGTTTTCCTTGATCAGATTAATTCCTAGAGGTTCAATTGCTAGAATAGCAAAAGCAATGGAGGTGGGGGTGGGGGTAGAATCTTTGCCTTTGAAGACAAAGACAAATTCCTCCCTCCCCCACCTCTTCCTTCCCATTCACAAATACCTTTCTGAAACCTTCTCATTCCTTAATACAAACCTGCATTCCTCTTTCTTTTGTCCTTCAAAACCTTTAAGATTCAAATTCCACAAAACTCACACATTTCTAGCAGGGATGGATTAACAAATAAAAAATCAGTCCCAAAGTTTGAGAGAGAAAAGAAACGCTTTTTAAAAATGGACTAGCCAGAGTTGGGTGGAGAGAGTTAGGAATTCAGCTAATCTATTCAGAGTTCAGGTGTTGAAGCTTGATGCACTTTTCTCAAACCCACCATGTCTCGGCATCTTATGAGACTCTCTAGGCATGGAGGAGGGAAGCTTACCTATCTTTTAACACAAGCCCGAGAATGTTCCCTTTCTATAGCTCCATCTCATCAGACGTCTCTGTCAGACTCGGCAAATATTCTCCTATTACAGGAGAACTATTTGTCCAAAATGGGAATTCATTTGCACTACAGCGTCCCAAAGTCAAACGATCCTCAGAGCTCCAAGCTCCTACAATTCAAGGCCACTATGTCCCGGGTTTTTTGAATTGCACCCTGCCATAGAAAGGTGCTATGTCGGGCTTGCTTCAGTGAAAACCTCGTGAGAGGGCCACTGAATAGAGCAGGGTAGCGAAAAGTGTTCTCTATTGCTCCTCCCTAACTCTAGCATTCGTATTCTCTATAGGCCCTGGACTCCTGAGGTAGCAGGGACCAGGTATAGAACAGAGAACAAATCTAGAGAGAGCTTGAGAAAAAGACAACAGAAAAGGGCAGACTTCTTTGCCTTAATTTGGAATTTTATTCCACAGCTAACATTTCTCTCTTCCCATCTGGCCAGGATTGGATTAGAAAAATTGCTAGCACAGGAATACAATGCCAATAGCTGAGTTCCAGGAGATAGTTAGGCTTTTTATCTCTCCAGGAGCCAGTGGCAAAGTACTATTGTGGGCGTAGCCCCTTTAAGATTCCTTGTCTGATCTACCTTTGGGACAAGATATTCCTAAGGGAGCCAGTAAAGGGCTGTACCCAGCCCTCAGTTGTTATGGGTTTTCAGCCCCCTTTGATACAAGATCTGGTCAAACTAGTTTGGCCTTGTACCCGGCCCCCCCACCGGATCTGAGTGGCTTGGATAAAGCCCCCCAAAAATCTGGCCTTCAAGGAATTAAGCTGAGCTCCCTCCATTGCTTCTTCAAGCAGATAAAAAAGAGCAAAGCTAGAATCATCTGGGGTCAGAGATTTGAAAGACGCCAGCTAAGATGCTTGCATCAGAGATTCTCTGCCCCTGATGGGAATCTGACAAGGGAAACAGCCTGGAGACCCCCCAAAAATAATTTCCCACCTTAACGTGACCTAGAAGCCACCTCTGTTAAGTACCACTAATTTACCTTTCTATAGAGTTCAGCAGACACCACCCAAGTTTTCTATAGAGCTGTACTAAAGTTAAATAGTTAAGTACCCCTACTTAACTATCAATAGAACTGAATTCACATTAAGTACCTCCACTTAAGCTCTATACAATTTGAACTATCACTAATCAAACTTTCTATAGCCTTACTCAAGCCTATTCAAACCCAATAGCTCTGTATTGTCTCAAATCTTATTTAAGAGGGTGGGAAAAATGGGGGATGGGCAGAATGGACAGAACTCTAATTCCATCAAAGAGTTCTGCTCCATTTGAGATTTCTTGATGATTTATAATAAACTTAAACTTCTACTTTTACTTATAATTTAGTAAATTCTTTTACTTCACCTGCGCCTTGTCTCATCAAAAGCCTGCACATCCCCAACACCCCCGGCCGCTTTCGGCATATATATTCCTCTATCTAATGCCTTTTACTAATCAGACCTTAACCTTGCTCCTTCCTGGCAATAAACATCTTTTTACCCATCTAGGTTTTCAGCCTGTAAATTCATTTACAGGGGACTCTCACCGCCACTAGACCTGATTTAACTTTGTATCCTTGCGCCGAATCCTAAGGGGGTTGCAGGGGACCTCCATGTGACTCCTTGTACCCCGAATCCTGCCACTAGACCTCAGTTAATCCTATTGAGGTATATACCTCATTATTAGGTATTTACCTCATGATTTGGTTCAAGCTACCTCATCATTTTGAGGTTCCCTATTACCTCATCATTTTGGTTCCCTGACGAAGGACCTCGAAAATTAGACATAATTTGGGTACTGAACGGAACTCTGGAAAAGATAAAAAAAGAATTTTTCTTTTTCTATGTTGCAGTGGGCATCCAAGCCCTTTAGGCCTGGATCATTGTTAGAACTCTAAGCTCCGACACAATTCTTTACGAATTGCAGGGATTGACAAAAGGTCTTTTGTCTCACTCTCTTGTCTCTACAGATAAGGGAGAGGCTGCAAAAAAGTTGGAAAACTAAAAGCTTTTTACCTGTCTGGCTGAAAACCCAACCAACTCGGGGCTGGGTACCGCCCAAACTGGCTCAGATACAGATCTTTTCCCCTAGGAATATCTTGTCCCAAAGGTAGATCAGACAAGGAATCTTAAAGGGGCTACGCCCTCAACAATATCAGTGGATATTATCTCTTTAACCTCTCAAAGAAAGACATTGACAGGGTTTCATACTAAAGGCTATTAAAAACTGAGCTAACACTATTTTAAGAAAAGTGATATAAATAGCATATTTGCAAAAAGTAAGGATAAATCCTAATTTTCAGCATAGAAAAATATGAACAGTGAAATTCCCTAGAGAATAGAACTGTGACTTGTTATTTAACAATATTTATTTATAAATGATATAGAAAGAAAATACACTGTGAAATGATAATATTTAGCATTTATATAGTAGACTTTATATCTCTCATTTGATCCTTATAACAGCTGGTAGGAAGAAACTTTATTATTAAACCTATTTTACATTCAAGTCCAGGAGATTTTAAGATCACATAGCTTGCAAGCATCTAAGGCTGAATTTGAATCCAGACTTTTCTGATTTCAGATCCAGCTTATTCACATATTTTTCTCCGTCTCTTTGTGATCCTATTTGAAGTTTTCTTGGCAAAGATATTGGAAAGATTTGTCATTTCCTTTCCAGCTCAGTTTACAGATGAAAAAACTGAGGCAAAGAAGCTTAAGTGATTTGCTCAGGGTCACACAGGTAATTAGTGTCTGAGGATAGATTTGACTTCAGGAAGATGAGCCTAATTCCAAGCCCAGCACTCTAATCTACTTGAATGACCAACTGTCCTCCAGCTCCAGCCCCATATCCATTTTGCCACCTCCTTGCCTACTTAGTCAGAACACTAAGCTGGTGATTTTGCTGACAAACATCTTAATTTTTCTATATAAAAGTTTCTTCTGGAATAAAATATTGACTTTTGGAAGACAGTTTCTATAATAGACTCAGCATTTTTTACTTGAAGTTCTATGCTAGAACTGTATGGTTCTATAATAAATTTCTATTCATTTTCCTTTAGCTGTTCTTGATTTTGATTTCATGAAAAAAATACCTCTGTGCCAGATACTCTCTAATTTCTCCCTTTTCCCTCACCATTTTTAAAAGCTTTTTAGGTTCCTTTTATGCATTATCTTCTTCATTAGATTGTAAAGCTCATTGAGGACAGGGACTGTGTTCCTTTTTCTTTATTTAGCTCCCCAGCACTTAGTACAATACATAGCACTAGTATGCATTTAATAAATCCTAACTAATTATTACTTGACCTTTTTCCTATATAAGTTTAAAAGTTGTCAATAATTTCAAAGGTTGAAGGGGGGTGGTAGGATGGATATGGGGAGGCACTGCTAAGAGTGACAATGTATGGTATTTGGCCTCAATTGAAATTCTATCCCTTAAATTGGGCATGACTTGCAGTGTGCATAGTTAAGATTTATAATGGTAACTACTCACTATAAATTCTGCTTGGACACGTACACTCCCTTGGAGGATAACAAAGATCTAGAGATGATGACCTTCCCTGACACATCCAGAAGCAGACCCAGTTTCTGGGACCCTGACTCTCAAAGTATAGTCTCTGGACCTCTGAGGGTCCTTGCGACCTTTTTAGGATGTCTGAAAGATTAAAACAATGTTCATAATAATTCTGAGATATTGTTGCCTATAAAAATACTTTTCCCTTTTCCAAGTGACTATATGTGAAGCTCCATTTTCTCCATATATTCCAATAAAAACTGTATGTCACAACACATTAAGTACCAAAGCAGATATGAGAGTCCAGATTCTTCTCTTAAGCCATTCATTAAAAAACCTTTAAAAACGTGTACAATAATGCCACTTTTCTCACTAATTTTTATTTTGGAAAATATGGTTATTTTTCACAACAATGTTATTTCTATTAACATATAATAGGGTTGTTGTTTTAAAAATGAATTAATTTTCTTAAATCAATTTTATTTCTAATATAGTAAATACTGATATAACATGTGAAATCTCTTTGAGGTTCTTGATAATTTTAAAGAGAGTAACAGGATACTTAGGTCAAAAAATTTGGGAACTCCTAGCTCCGATATATGTGTACTTCTTTTAACTCCTGAGTGTCCTCATATTTTCTTCGAGAGTCTGATCTCCAATCACATTGTCAGTGGAATGTATTCTTCAGGAAGAGCAATGGTTAGGGTCTGTCAAGGATCTTGTCTCTGTGAATGACAGAAAGAGTCAGTAAAGGAAATCAGAATGTTAATATTCACCTGAAAACTGGACTTTGACAGCAAGTCTGATGTGTGAATTTTTGGGGATGATGGGGAAATTTGCCTATAGTTATACTTTTCCTTCCTAAGTTAAGAGTTGAGTATAATGACCTATGCTCTTGATATTGCAAAAGAATATCACTCCTTTCTTGCTCCCTTTACATCTTTACTACCTTTTATCATACTTAATTAACTACTTACAGATTGTATTTTCTTCCCTTCCTCCCCAAATAGAATTCAAGCTCTTTGAGAGCAGAGACTACTTGGTTGGTATTTCCATTCTAAATGCTGATGACAGTGTATTGCACAAATAAATACTTAATTGATTGACTGGTAACATAGAACTCTAGCATAGTCATGTCAAAATTGCCTTTTCTGTGTTTTGTGATACAGGACTTTGGTATCCAGGTGAGTACTTGTCCACATTTTTAAGGAAATGCAAAGCTCATTTTTTTTTTAAAAAGAAAAAATTTGGTCCTACAAGTAATCCTTGTCTCCCAAATTGATGTGGGAGAGGGGTTGGCAATTCCATTTGAGAATACAAGACAGAACCCTAAATGTTCATCCTACACTGTCAACTCTGCCTCCTGCATGTCTGATAGTCAAAATATATGGATTCCTCTTTAATCAGCCACACAGACTATTGGCATTTCAGGTATCTGTTAGAAAATTCAACCATAGTTTGATGGTGATCTAGTACTTGCTAAAGGCTTACTTGAACATCTAATATTTGGGATATCTAAAAGACATATTAACTGTTCATTTTTTTTTTTTTTTCACATAGGTTGCATAAGGTCTGCTCCTAGATACATTAAGTTAAATCACTAAGAAACCTATGCATCTAGAGCATATTATGTTAGTTTCTACAACACTTCCTACACAAAGATAATATTTGGTGGAACTTCTGGTGCCAAAATGTCAGAATGAGAAAGGCAACTTCTAAACTCATCCCAAATACTGCCTCCAAATAGCTAGAGAACTGCCTCAGACTTTATCTGGGAGCAGAGAAGCACAGCAGGAAAGGTCTATGTCATTTGGGTGAGAGAAGAACAAGGATCAGGAGCTGCAGAGGCAGCTGGCCCCACAGCAGGGCTCCATGCTTGGGGCAATTCACTATCAAGGCCTCATCCTCCTGGAAACTTGAAGGCCTGCTGAGCAGGAGAGTAGTTTGTGCTAAGCAGTAAGACCCCACCGCATCAACTCTATTCCCAGCACAAACCCTAAGTGAAGCCTTGACTCCCCTGCTGACTAGTAGTAAAGCTCTGCTTTATGTTGGCCAATAGCAATTTTCCCAGGGCCAACCAGAAGAGAGACCCTGTTTCCATAGGAATTCAGCAACAGAATCTCATTTTGGAGGCAGACCAATAGCAAGATCCTTCCTCTAAGACTAGCCATCAAAAATAATGATACCAGAGAAACCCAGCAGTAAAGTCCCACCCATGGAGCAAGGCCAGTCACCAAATCCCACAAGAGATTTTACCCCTCAATACTAGTCAGAAAGAAAGCCTACCCCCCAAGAGAAATCAAACAGGCAAGCCCTAGAATTTGGTAAAAGTCAGCAGTAAGACCCAGACCCCCAGAAAAAACAAAGCTTAGTACATGCAGGAAAGGAGCCCAATTCTCACTTTAACACATCAAGTCACAAAAAAGGCAGGGAAATGTAGAGGGCCACTGACAGTGGGGCCTCTGGGTGAGGTATAAGACCCTTCAGCCCAGAGGGAATCTGCTAACAATGTCTGGTTCAGCTCCCTTAAGGGCTCTCAGCCTTCCAGAGAAGTCATGGGGTGGTGATAACTGTGTTGTGATCGAAGCAGAGTGATACTGATGGGGATGAAACATGAGGCTCAAAGGGAAAGATGGTTCAATGCTTCCTTCTCCTCCTAAGTACCAAGGCCGGTCAGTTTAGGGAATGAATTCGCTATTCAATGCTGTGTTAAAACAAAGTCTTTATTGATTAGTAAAGGGATACGCAGGCAATTGGCCTCCAGGGAGAAAGGTCAGACTGCCTGAAAGGGGACGCTGCAGCAGAGTTGGCGGGCACAAGGCAGAGAAAAGCCAAGTGCAAGGAATAGAATTTTGGAGATTCAGTTTATACACAATCAGGGTCATAAAACAAAGTTTGTATTTGAAAAGGACTTTTCTGCTTTCTTCGGATATAAAGATGTTTGTATACCAAAAAGGTTCCTGGAGACACTTGTAAATTCTTTTGAAGTTTGCATAAGACAAGAATTTCTCTTAAGGATGTTAAATTCTATTAATCAATTGTGTCTCAGGTTATCTCATTAACCTCTCCTAAGACAGGAATTTCTCTGTTAATCATTTGTGTCTTGGGCTATCTCCTTTTAACCTCTTCAATACCAGGCTACATACAGTAGCAAGTTGTTCATTGGTCCCACTTGTGAAGTATAAACTGGGCGCATGCCCAGTGTTATTTTTGTTACATAAGGGCATAAAAAGGGGAAAGTCCTTGGAATAAATGGACTCTTTATTTCTACTTTCAGGAGTCCCGCCTCATCATTTCTCCACTAGGAGGGTATATTTTAATCATCCCGACATGGGGGCTCTGGAAAGCAGGACTCAATATTTTAAACACCCCAGTGTGGGGGCTCTAAAAATCAATGGTATGTTTTGTCACCCCAACTTGGGAGCCTTAGAAAGCAGGACACAACATTTGGTGATGAAACATGGGGCTTTAGGTGAGGTCATATACATATCAGCTATTTGGACTATCGGCCAAAGTTCAGTGGAGAAGTCCCCATGACCCAGTATGGAGTAAGTATAAAAATACGAAAGGGGGGGGGGGGGACCGGTAAGGGCTAATCTAGTCACTTTCCTTTTTCAACTGAAATGAGGCAAATACTAAGAAATGAGCCTCTTCCCCTCCCCCCCCCCAAGTGAGAAGCATGCGTAATTAGGTTAACAGAATCACAGTTTGTTGGTCATTCAGAAGCAGATCACTGAGTTCTCAGATGCTCAGGAGTATACATCTCTGTGGCTTTGTAAGAAGGAAAGTTTGAAGCCAGAGATATGGAAGTTAGTGGAAGAATAACTAACAATACAACGGAGTAAGGAATCCCATAAGTTTTAAAAATAGGAAAGATTTTAATTTGGGCAGTCAGACAAGGAAGTATGAGGAGAAAAACAAGCAGAGAGTTGGTGCCTATAGCCCTGGAGAGTACAGCATGTGTGGCAGAGTTAAGGAAGGTTTTTTGTTTGTTTGTTTGTTTTTTTAGCATTTTACTGATTTATTTTGCTTGTTACTGCTTTGGGAGATTTGTAAGGCATTGCCAGTTGGGTGAGAAGAGAGTTAAGTATCTTAAGAACCATTGTTTGTGTGAACTTGCTTTTCACCTTCAAAGCTCAATTCTGCCTGTACCTGAGTATAGGCCCTTAGAGTATTCCCCATCTCCTGAGCCTGCTTCCTTAACTCTGTCTTCTTGGGTGGGAGGAGGAGGAATGGGAAGGGCAATGACACCATTTGGTACTTCCAACAATGCAGTTTTGCCCACTCCCTTGTCCTCATTACAAGAAGGGGGACTTGACTCCAGGGCCCCATGCAAAACAAAACAAAACAAAACAAAACAAAAAAACACTTGGGACATGATGTCAGCTACTATTACACACAGAGAGTCTTTAAGTAAGCTAGTTGGGGGAAGGGAATTGCAATTAGGGAGAATAGAGCTGAATGCCACTGGTACTACTGAGATATCCCCTGGGAGTTGAAATCTGTCCCTGTCTGGCCTATAGATCCCTTGCCTCCACACATAGTAGGCTTGATCATTTCACCTCCTGTGGGTGCTTACAAAACAGTATACACTGATGGGAAACTGGGGAATGTGTAGCTAATATCCCACTCACTGGCCAAAGATTACTACAAACACCAACAAGTCTGGCCTAGGAGGATCAATAGCAGCTGAATTTAGTGCTATCCCTTGAGATGGAAACAATTAAGTACTTTGGCTTTTTAGGCATGGCTGCTGTCAAAGGCCTGCCAGCACTCTCATCTGTTCCAATTAAATGGAAAACTGATACACCTGTGTGGGTGGAACAGTGGCCCTTAACCAGTGAAAAAACTCAGGCCTTATTAGATATAGTTCAGGAGCAACTTGACCAAGTTCACTTACAATCTTCTCTAAGTCCCTGGAATTCCCCTGTATTTGCCACAGTATCAGATTTCACACACCACTGGCATACTTTTAAATCCTCAAGGATAAGCAAAAATAGAGAGGAGACACAGACATCAAGATTCTCCTCCAAAAATAAAAGAGAGGGGGAGCTGCAGGTAATTCTAGAGAACTTCTAAATTTAACTCTATATTAATTTTTTGATTTTTATGGAGATGCACTGGCTCTGGCAGACAGGTTTCATAACCTGCCAGAAGGGCAGTGTCCAGGGTGAGTAACTCTAATATCTTTAGATAATAGCCAGGTGATGTGGAAAGATTCAGAAAGTGGTGAATGGAAGGGACCAGATAGAAACTTGGAGGAGAGGGTTTGCTTGTATCTCAACAAATGGAGAAGGAACCTGATGGCTGCCAACAAGCTGTATCTGCCTTATCCATCCAAGATAGACGGAAAAAGAGAAGACCCAAGAAACATCAGGTGGTTTCATCACTGACAATGCCCACTACTGAAAAAGCCTGGCAGTTTTTTTGTGTATGGCAATTGACTCATGAACATCAAAAATAATTCTCAATGAGACTGATGCAGGACTTCAAAATCTGCAGAAATCATTGGATTCCCTGTCACATGCAGTTATGGACTTGGGGACTCTAGAAAGTGGGACACAACAGGGAAAAAAAAAAGAGCAAAAAAGAAAAAAAAAGTTTTTAGGAATCTACTATGGTGATAGGGAGGATCAAGTTATAAACTTAAAAAAGACAAATTATTTAAATGGTTTCATGTGAAGTGTCAAAGAAAATGTAATTTGGTCTCAGACCCTAAAAGAATCCTGGGAAAAGCTTTAAAAGAATTTTGAAAAGCAAGTTAGAGAAGTAGATGAAAATTCAGGAAAAGAAATCAGAGTAATGCAGGAGAAAATTTACCAAGTAAAATAACTACCTAAAAAACAAATTTGTCAAATAGAAAAGGAAGAATAAGAGCTCACTGAAGTAATTTTTTCCCCCTCAGGAAATTGGGGTTAACTGACTTGGCCAGGGTCACACAGCTAGGAAGTGTGAAGTGTCTATTGCCACATTTGAACTCGGGTCCTTCTGAATTGAGGGCTGGTGCTCTATCCACTGTGCCACCTAGCTGCCCCTGAAGTAAATAATTAAAAAAAATTATAATTAAGGAAGTAGAAACTTATAACTCTGTGAGACACAAAGATAAAATAAAGTAAAATGAAAAAAGAAAAAATAGAAGAAAATGTTAAAGTTTTCATTGGAAAACAAACTGACCTAGAAAATAGATCCAGAAGAGATAATATAAAATCATTGGACTACATGAAAGCCATGATCAAAAAAGAAAAAAAACAAAAACCTGGAAACATCTTTCAAGAAATTATCAAAGAGAAATGCCCTCTTATCTTTGAACCAGAAGGCAAAACAGAAATTGAAAGAATTCACTGATTATATCTTGAAAGATATCCTCAAATGAAAACTTTCAGGTACATCATAGCCAAATTCCAGAGTTCACAGATCAAGAAAAAGTATTATAAACAGTCCAAGAAAAACAATTCACAAATCTTGGATTATACAGGATTTGGCAGCTTCTACACTACAGAACTGATATACTGGAAGGCAAAGGATTACAATGAAGAATCACTTCATCAGAAAAATTGAATATAATCTTTTGAGGAAAAGGAGAAGGAATGGAAATTTGATGAAATAGAAGGCTTTCAAACATTTCTAATTAAAAGACCAAAGCTAGAAAAAAATTAACGTCTAAAAACAAGGGAAATAGAAAAAGTAACAAGAAAGAGAAAAGAAAAGACATTCAACAAGGTTAAACTATTTATATTTCTATAATGTCTTTTAACAACTTTATTATTTTAAGAGCAATTATAGGAAGTTTGTTGAATGTAGAACCACCACTCGATGAGGCGGTGGCCAGAGATATCTGATTGAGTAAGATTGGTTAAGAACCACTGTGAGAGAAGATGGCCAGAGATTTTGCTGAAGCTCTGGGAATTAGGAGTGACTGGTAACTATAGCACCTGGTGGGAAGAGCTACAAGAAGGAAAACAAAAATGTGAGCAAACAACAACAGAAAGAGTAAGAATGCTATGCTGTGTTCCACACTCAGTTCCCACGGTCCTCTCCCTGGATGTAGCTGACTCTCTTCATCACTGAACAAGTGGAACTGGTCTGAATCCATCCATTGTTGAAGAGAGCCATGTCCATCAGAATCGATCATCAAATAGTCTTGTTGTTGCCATGTATAATGATCTCCTGGTCCTGCTCATTTCATTCAGTCCTCTCTGAAATCATTCTGTTGGTCATTTCTTACAGAACAATAATATTCCATAACATTCATATACTACAATTTATTCAGCCATTCTCCAATTGATGGGCATCCATTCATTTTCCAGTTTCTGGCCACTACAAAAAGGGCTGCCACAAACATTCATGCACATGTGGGTCCTTTTCATTTTTTTATGATCTCTTTAGGATATAGACCCAATAGAGATACTGCTGGATAAAAGGGTATGCACAGTTTGATAGCCCTTTGGGCATAGTTCCAAATAGCTCTCCAGAATGGTTGGATTCTTTCATAACTCCACCAACAACGCTTCAGTGTCCCAGTTTTCCCACATCCCCTCCAACATTCATCATTATTTGTTTCTGTCATCTTAGCCGATCTGACAGGTGTGTAATGATATCTCAGAGTTGTCTTAATTTGCATTTCTCTGATCAATAGTGATTTGGAACACTCTTTCATATGAGTGGAAATAGTTTCAATTTCTTCATCTGAAAATTGTCTGTTCATATCCTTTGACCATTTATCAATTGAAGAATGGCTTGATTTCTTATAAATTTGAGTCAATTCTCTATATATTTTGGAAATGAGAAAAGACCTCATTTCTTAAACATATAGAGAACTGAGTCAAATTTATAAAAATGAGTCATTCCCCAATTTATAAACGATCAAAAGATATGAACAGTTTTCAGATAAAATAATCGGAGCTATAGAAATGTAAATTAAATGAATTTACTTAGGTAGTATAGATTAGCTAGTAGGACAGAAAAGGAAAATGACAAATGTTAGAAGGACTATGGGGTAAATGAGACATAAATGCCTTGTTAGTGGAGTTGTAGACTCATCCAACCATTCTGTAGAAAAATTTAGAACTATTTCCAAAGACTTGTATATCCTTAGACTTACTACTAGGTCTGTATCCTAAAAGAGATAAAAAATCAAAAAAGATAAGGACTTTTATGTACAAAAATATTCATAGTAACTCTTTTTCATAGCTTTTTATGTTTTTCAAAATACATGCAAAGATAGTTTTCAACATTCACCCTTGAAGAACCTTGTGTTTCAAATTTTTCTCCTTCCCCCCTCCCCTAGGCAGCAAATAATCTAAGTTATATATGTGCAATTCTTCTAAACATGTTTCCATGTATAGTATACTGCACAATATATTCTCTAGTCTTTACCCATGAAGGGCTCCTACTCCTCTGCAACTGCAAGTGCTAGAGTTGCTCTTGTCCCTGGATTGTGAATAGAGTTCCTGATTGCCTTGTGACTATGCTCCTCTCTGCTTGAAACTGTAACCCAGAATTGCTTATGGATAATATTTGCCAATCAGGTTCAGCTCCATCCAATGCCAACAAAGGGAGTTCCTCTCTTTCTTTATCTGTTGTCTGACTTCCTTATCATCTCTGAAGTTGTTGCCACTGTTGTAGCTGCTGCTGCTGTTCTTGCAGCCACCTGTAAGGTTCACCCTGCACTCACCTTGGTGTGTAACAGACCTCTCCAATAACCTCTTAAGTTGGATTTGAGGTATTAAAGTTATTTGGAGGAGAATATTGGGAAAGTTCAGCTAGCTTCCAGCTTGTACTTCACTTATCATGACATGTATATTTCATCACCTGTCACATGGAATCTGTACTACTCATTGCACAGATCTAGATTCTGCTATTAATGTGTTTTTTTGTTTGTTTGTTTTGTTTTTTGGTTTCCTGTTTACTAAAGTGATTATCATATGCATTGTTCTCTTTGTCCTATTTTCTTTACCACTCTGCACAAATTCATCTAATTTTTCTTAGAACTCAGGAGTTCTAAGGAAAAAGATTGTTTTACTACATAACCTTTATATTTACCTTTATCAGACAATAAAAAATAGAAGTTTCTCCTTTTGTTTTAGCTACTAAGACATTATTAGCAAAATTCAGCACTCAGCTGTAGTAGCTAATTCCCTGGTTCCCCTTACATCTATTTCTCAACTCACTTGAACTTTTATAGGGTTCTGTTTTTATTCTTAATTGTCTTGTTTTATGTCTCATAGCTTTGTATATCACATCCGATCTCTCTTGAAATTAGGCTGGGGATAAATCACAAGTACTTCCAAAATCAGTTTCTTCATCTATAAAATGAGGGAATTGATCTAGAGACTCTCTAAGGCCTCTTTTAGCTCCAAATCTATGATTTTAGGATCCTGTAATCTGTGATTTTGTTGTTGACTTAGGTGGGTACTAAATATCAAGGAAGAGAAATAAAGTTATGTTCTATTTAAGTATAGCTACAGAATTCATTGGCAGTATACAAAGCATATACATCAAAGAAAAAAAAGTGTTACAAGACTTCATGTGCTAATTAATCAGCTTTGCTAGCCACCAGCTCTCTTAGCTGTACATTCCTGTCTTGGAGAGGCAAAACAGAACAGGCAACAGTTTTAAAAAATCCTCACCTGCATTGTAAAATCTTAGTGTTAACCGTATTTAGGAGTAGTCATGTTTAATATTTAGAAGAAAAAAGGGCACAAATTTATTGTTGTCATATTCCAGTCATGTCCCTCTATTTGCTTGTTTGTCAGAGATACTGGAGTGGTTTGGCATTTCCTTCTCCAGCTCATATTACAGGCAAATAGGGTTAACTGACTTGCCCAGAGTTACCCAACTAATATTTGAGACCAGATTTGAAGTCAGGAAGATGAGCAAAAAAAAAAAAAAGAATCCACTGTGTTAATTAGATGTGCTAATCTAGATTAAGTAGATTTTGACTATACTAATCACTTTTCGCTATATTAATAATCAGTTGACTGGATAAAGAAACTGTGAAAAATGATTGTTTCTCTCTCACATTAATAATGGGTTATTGAATTACATTGAATTGAAGAACAATGTTGATAGATGAGATTGCCCAAATCCTCAGGATACACGCCTTTTGATCCTGAGTAGGAAACCCCACCCAATTAGAGAATCTAGAAATTTCTTTTCTTAAATAGTATTTTATTTTTCCAAATATATGTAAAGATAGTTTTTAACATTCATTTTTGTAAGACTTTATGTTCCAAATTTCTTTCCTCCCTCCCTTACTTTTCCCTTCCCCAAGAAAGTAAACAATATGATATAGGTTAAATATGTGCAATCTTTTGAAACATTTCCATATTTGTCATCACAGTTTTGAAATAATACAAGTAAATGACATTATAAAACTTAAAAGAGCTGTGTAAACTTTAGCTATTGTTATAATCCTATGCTTGTACAAACAACAATGAATGATATTTATGCAATGTTTTAAATATTTTAGTCACATTTGTTAGTGACATCTATAGTAGTAAAAAGGTTCAGCTGGACCTGAACACTAGAGATGCATATCAGGGATTTACATCCAGATTCAGCCGACCCTTAAATTATCTTTACCCTACTTTTGGTGCTGGATAGATCACACCTCTTCAATCAATGACAGGGCAGTATCTTTGTGAATAGGAGGGCTTCAAGAAGCAGGTAATGACTCAGTTGTGATGTCATCTTGTTTTCCTTGGTGGAAGCATGTCTGGCCCTGCATTCAGTACCTCACAATAATGGTCAGTCTAGAGCTCCTGTGCCACAAGAATGTTTTCAGAAGTATTTTGCGTGGTCCAGCTCTAGAGCTTTTACTGCTTGGGAGTCTGAAGTCAGCCCACATTCAGAAAATATCTTAAAGAATTGACCTCAGAGCTGTATATTCAATCCTTAGGGCTTAGCATCGTGCTTGGCAGATAGCTGGAACTTAATAAATGATTGCTGGCTTTGGATTGAGATCAATCTACCATCTCTAGGGAAGACTGTCAAGGAACGGACATCACTGTAACAGATCTGCTCTCATTCTCACTCCTGCCCAATTGTCAATACCTAGATGTCTAGCTTCAGCTGCGTGTCTCCCTCTCCTTGTATGTTGTTAACAATACTATCTTTTTAAAATTCTCACAACAACCCTCCTGAAACTTGGAGCTCAAATGTTATCCCCAATTGTTATTATGATTGAGAGGCAGCATTTAGTGGTCCCTTCTGGCTCCAAATTCTACAACCTTGACAATCACTTGGTCTGTGTCTCTCTCATGTTTTTGTCATGTATCGTAGTTATTTGTGTAAATATATATCTCTCTGCTGAGTTATAGAGTCCCTGAAGGCAGATATCAATTCTAATCTGTGAATATCTCTTAGCATTGGACAATGATATGCACAAAGAGGTGTTTAATAGATGCTGATTAAAGTTCAAGCATGCTCTCTTCCCCATTTCTCTCCCCTGTCTTCCTTGCCTGCCATCTATCCTTTCCTTATGGATCTCCTCTCGCTTTCCTGACTCTGTGTGACCTCAGCCCACAGTATATAAAAGCCTTAAACTCAAGATGGAAAAGTTCCTTCCTTGTTATTGATGGCTCACATCTATTCTCTTTGCTTTGTTCTGCTCCAAGTCCTTTAGGTCTCCTAACGGTTTTTGACTATTTGTCTGGTCATTAGACCTCTAGCCTTTCTCTGACCTCTATCATTTCTGCTTGCTTGTGTCTTGTCTGCTTACCTAGCTTCCTGACACTATACTCTCAGTGATGCTCATCTGCCATATTCCCTGATGTTACCATGGAGGCATCTGACAGGAGCCAAGGAGGCCCTGACTGCTTGAGGGAGGCCCTGCCCTTTATATAGTGATGCATAACAGAGCCAGCTGTCAGAACAAAGCCAGAGAGCAGGAAAAGTTCCAATTCTCATACAAGGTACACAATAAAACTGACTTCAAATATTGATCCAGAATGAAAGAACAAAAGCACAGGCAAAGGGTTAGAGGAAAGCATCATCAGTCATGTAGCTAAAAAGTGCATGAAGTATCTCTTTTTTTTCCTTTCTAGAGCCTTTAAAGGGCAGCTATGTTGGAGGCTCAGAGCCTGGTGGTCTGATTTAAACACTTAGCTTCATTTTCATGAGATGAGCTATTATTAGATAATGCAGTAGTATCTCTATGAGGAATGCTTGCATAACCATAGAAAATAGGTTCTTTAAATCTACAATAATATTGGGAATTCATTCAGAGGACTCAGAGTTCTCTGCAGAAAATCTTTCCATCGTGGTTTAAGTCCTAGGAAGAGTGTGTCATTTCTGTATTTATCAGGTGATGAAGATCTTGGTCAAGACCTTATTTATCTATTGATAAGAGATTGGGAATTAGGAAGTGCCTGTCAATCAACTAAAGAAGTTGATATTAGGGGAAATAGGCTATAGGTCATTCTGGGTTGCCTCTTATCTGAGAACATGGTTTTCAGACCACCATTATTCTAATATCCATATAGCACCTATTCTTAATTACACTGATTTCAACTTTTCTTCCTGGTTCTAATAGTCTTGCTAATGCATAAAGTCTTTAAAGGATTCTTTGAGCCTGTCACCATGTTCTACAATAGTCTATAATGATAAGTTCCAGAGTAGTTTCTAGGATCCACTTGGACCATTAGCTCCCAGGCCCTGTCCTGGTTCCAGTTTGCTCCTGTATTTAGCTTTCAACAATCAAGGTCTAGGTTTGACACATATTTCTGGTATCGATGGCACCATCATACTGAAACAAGAAGCCACTTGGGCAAACTCCCACTAGGGACCCTGTTCAAGGTCATGAGCAGAGAGAAAAATGTCTCATTTTCTTATAGGCAAAGGGAAAGGATTTCTATTCTTGAAGTTCAGTCTAAGACCCTAGTTCTGCTAACCATTCCATATGTGGATCCGTGAACTCTGCCACAGACTCTCATTACTTAGAAGTTTTGAATTACTGTATTCCTTACTCTGGATTGTGACACACTTTATATTCATAGTGCAACATTCCTTAATGTAGCCATAGCATTATTTACAGAAGTTAAAGGAAATACAGGAAAACTAGGTGGTGCACTAGATAGAGTGCCAGCCTGGAGTCAAAAAGATTGTTCCTGAATTCAAATCTGGCCGCAAACATTCATTGGCTGTGTGACTCTGGGCAAATCACTTCACCCTATTTGCCTCACTTTCCTCTTCTGTGAAATGAGCTGGAGGAGGAAATGGCAAACCATTCCAGTATTTTTGCAAAGAAAATCCTAAATGGGGTCATGAAATATTCAACAAAATTAAAAATAACTGTACAACACAACAACAAAGGGAATCATGACTGCTTGGGGGCAACCTGCCCATAACTGATCATCCTGAACAGTTATTGTACTGATGTTTCTACTGTG
Organism: Sminthopsis crassicaudata; assembly: GCF_048593235.1. Lineage (NCBI taxonomy): Eukaryota > Metazoa > Chordata > Mammalia > Dasyuromorphia > Dasyuridae > Sminthopsis > Sminthopsis crassicaudata. The sequence goes on along the minus strand of NC_133621.1, from coordinate 97,264,672 downwards.
ATTGATCAAGAATCAAGGTCTTCTTGAATTACCATCTTTATTGTTGTTCAGTCATTTAGTGTCCAACTCTTTCTGACTCCAGGTCTGATGCTTTCAAATTAGTCCCAGCAAAAATAAGGGGAAAGGAAAGTGGTCTTGCCCTACATCTTGTTCAGAATTCCTTTATCATAGCCTCCCCAAGCCAAGGCAGCTGGCTCATTTGCTTCTAAAAATCTGATTTAACTCCCTCCCTCTCTCTCTCTCTCTCTCTTTCTCTCTCTCTCTCTCTCTCTCTCTTCTCTCTCTCTCTCTCTCTCTCTCTCTCTCTGTCTCTCTCCCTCTCTCTGTCTCTCTCTCTCTCTGTCTCTGTCTCTCTGTCTCTGTCTCTGTCTCTCTCTCTGTCTCTGTCTCTCTCTCTCTCTCTCTTCTCTCTCTCTCTCTCTCTCTCTCTCTCTCTCTCTCTCTCTCTCTCTCTCTCTCTCTCTCTCTCTGTCTCTCTGTCTCTCTCTCCCTCTCTCTCTCTTTTTCTCCCCATCTCTGTCTGTCTCTGTCTCTCTTTCTCTCTCTCTCTCTCTTTCACTCCTCTGGGAACTTATAAAAATATGAATCAATAATTCTCTCTCTTTCTCTCTAGCTAAAACACTCTCCTCTCCCCATGAGAATTTCTCTGATGAAATATACTGGAGTTATAAAATGTATTTCCCTCCTTTCCCCCTTAGTGTGCTCTCCTTTTGTCTCTCTGGTATTTGACTAATGAAACATATAGATCAAGAATACAATGGTTAATTATGTTTACCATACTTAAAAACATAGTAAACAGAAAAGGCAAACAAATTCCTAAGAAAAAGAAGGGAGAGAGAGAATAAAAGGGAGAAATGGAGTGAGGAATCACCAGTCTGGCCCAAAGAAAATTCTGGGCCAAAATAGGATCTATCCAAATCCAACTTGTAGCTCTGGAATTCACCATTTGCAACCTCATCATTGCAATGATTCCAGGGCAATTGATCTCTGTCACTTCTGCTCTCCCAGGCTCCTATTTCATCATTTCTTGGGGCTATCTCCTCGTCTCTGCAGCTTTCTGCTTCCTGGCATGTGGGGTATTTTTTTGGGGTTCTGCCTGCCAATACATCTTATCTCTAGGGCCTTGTTACTTAGGGAACATTTTCATAGAGCCTGTACAAAGCACTTTATAAACATTATTACAACTGATTCTCAAAAAAACCCTTGAGTTCTAAATGCTATTATCATTTTCATTTTATATATGAGGAAACTAAGATCACATAGCTATTAGGTGAAGCCACATTTGAATGCAGGTCTTCTTGACTGTTGATTCAAGGCCCATCACTCTATCAGATGCACCTAGCATAAAAGATTCACAAGCAAATTCATATCCCTTTCTCTCCTATCTCTCCCACAGTTTATCCTTCTAAGAACTAGGGTCATGAGCAGTATCTAAGCATTTCTGAGTTGGTGAAAGTCCTGTTAACTTCCAACATTTTGAGTCCCTCATTTTGGCAGAACTAATATGTTGGGCTGACTGCTTAAGTAGACATCACATATATATATATATATCTATCCTTAGTCAACAAAATAGCCAGTTTATAACATTAGTAAGAGAACATTTCTTCTTGGTGTGTTCCTTGGCTCAATCTTTTTTTTCTCTTTTTGAGGCTGGGATTAAGTGACTTGCCCAGGATCACACAGCTAGGAAGTGTTAAGTGTCTGAGATTTGAACTCGGGTCCTCCTGAATTCAAGGCTGGTGCTCTATCCACTGCGCCACCTAGCTGCCCTCCTTGGCTCAATCTTGAAGCCTGAGAAAGAATACCCATCAATTGATATCAGCTGGTGTAGTCAGCATGTAGTTGAAACAGTCAGACTACTATATCATACTTGTCTTGCTTCCACTTTTCTGTTTGCCCAATTAAATCACCCACGGAACAGAAAATCAAGATAAGCTTTATCCCAGATGAGGGAGGACTGTTAGAGATTGGGTCCAGCATGCCTGTTTCCGCTAACACTTCCTCTCTTGAAGAAAAGGGATGCAGTTATTAGCCATGACAAATATTGTCCAGTTTCAAAATTTTTAAATCAGCCCATACTCTGCATATCCTGAAACCATCTTAGGTAACAGGGGAGTTAATGGCTTCTTCTTGTTGTAATGTTCTTGTTGGTTTTCTGGAGGTCTTCTGAGCAGCCTTCATTTCAGCAGAATAATCACCACAAGAATAGCCAGGTGTTAAAGTCCAAATTCTTTATCTTTATCCTCTCCTTGCCCGGTGCCCAGCTAGCTTTCTTGAGGTCTTTCAGACTGGCCTTGGTCTCAGTGGGGGGAGCAGGAGGACAGGCCAGCCACTAAGAGGCTGGTGAAGATGGAATGATACTGAAAGAGCATGGCTGATAATGAGACTGTTATAGAACTTTAAAACCAGCAGGAATCATTGGACTCCCTGAAACATAAGACTGATCCAGGACTTCAAAATCTGCAGCAAGTGTTGGATTCCCTGAAACTTGCAGGAATCATTGGATTCCCTGACACATGAAGTAATGGACACTAGATTGGTTTTGGATTATTTCTAGGTCTTATGGACATGTATAATTCCTCATGTTGATTCATCTTGTTTGTTAAAACACTACTAGCCTGTGTTATACTGCTGTACTTCCCATGTTGATAGATTTATATATACCTGTTTCGAGTGAGACCCTTCAGAAACCCATTCTAAAACAAAAGAAAGCAGATATTATGGGCTAGAACTCTGTACTTAAAACAAGGATTCTTACAAGGTGCTAATTCAGTGGAATTGATAAAGACAATGATTATCTAGTTTTACATGGTGATTAATAGTTCTCTAGTTCAATACATGTACTTAATATTTAATATAGTTCCATAAGATTCACACTTATGATAATATAATTAGAATAGAGCATATAAAGCTGGGACAAACTCAGCCAAAGACAAGAGGACTAGAGGCGGGGAGCTCAAGCTCTTAGAGCCAAGGAGAGACATTCATTCCATCTTCACCAGCCTCTTAGTGGCTGGCCTGTCCTCCTGCTTCCCCCACTAAGACCAAGGCCAATCTGAAGGACCTCAAGAAAGCTAGCTGGGCCCCAGGCAAGGAGGCAATAAAGAATTTGGACTTTAACACCTGGCTATTCTTGTGGTGATTACTCTGCTGAAATGAAGGCTGCTCCCAAGACCTCCAGAAAACAAAGAAGAATATTACATCTTGTATCCAGAACAATTTTATTATTTATAAATTGGGTCAGTTATGATTCTCCTTCTCAAGCATCCTTTACAGAATCATACATAAAACTCTTAAGGGACCATACAGATCTAAGAAAATGCCTTCAGTTTATTAATGAGGAAACCGGTCCAGAGAGATATAGTAACTTGTTCAGCATTATACATAGGCTTTGAGCCTTGGTCCTCTGACTCTAAAATCAGGATTATGACTTTAACTGATGCACATGAAATACATATTACATTTTCCCATGATTCTCAATATTTCATGACTAATGACATATGACTCAAAGATCACCTAGGAAAAAAAATTCCTTTTGGAATAATCTGCTTCAGCACAATTAGATCTCATGTTCCATCTCTTTCCAATATAAAACATTACAGGTTTGTAAATGTAGAATGTGAAAAAGCTTTAATTATATTTCATTTCTCATTTTATTAATGAAGAGTAAAAGTGGACATTTTTATTTTAAAAACTAGTTCTTTAACTTAGAATTCCTGAAGTCTAATTTTTTTTTAATCTCAATCCTGTAAGGACTGCAAAATTTTGCCTAATGGTTTGTCTCCAAAATCCTAGATGCTGCTGTTTGTAGCTTTAAAGTGTTAGTCATATTCCCCTTTTTATATGTTAATTCACACGGGTCAATTCTAAGGTGCAAAAGTAGTTGCAGTTATATCTAAAAAAATTACCAGAAGAAGATTTTTAGCACTAAGGATAGATACTCCAGTGGGATATTGAATGTGAAATCAGAGGACCTTGGTGAGAATTTTGATTTTGCTCAGATAGTAATCTGTATAACTAAGAGGTGGCAAAGTAAATTGAGTACTGGGCCTGGAATCAGGGAAAACTGAACTAAAAATTGATCTCAAACATTTATTAGTTGTATGATTCTGGACAAGTAACAATCTCTTTTTGCCTGAATTTCCTGTCTAATTGGGATAATAAAACCTACCTCATAGGGTTTTAGTGATAATCAAATGAGATAAAATTTGACTTAATCACTTATTACAGTGCCTGGAACATAGAAGACACTATAAAAATGCTTTCCTTCTTCCCTATTCATAAGTGATTATTTCTTTAAGCCTCAGTTTCCTCATCTGTAAAATGAGAAGATTGGGTAAAATGATTTTAAAAACTTCAATTAATTGGAAACCCTAAAAGTTCTTATTACTATTCAAGATTCTTGCAATAATAATCTTAATTCACTTATCATACTCTTAGATTATAGAATATCAATTATAAAATATCGTGGGTTTTTTTCCCCAAACACCATTTTACACTTAAATAAGAGAGAAAAATAAGGTGAAGAGAAGGTAGATAGAATTCACATTGCTAGAAATAGTACTCAGTGAATGAGAGTGCTCTATAGTTTTTTTTAAAATGGAAACTTTGAAAAAAAAAGAAATAATAAGAAACAATTTTAAGTTTTGTCCGTTATCTTTTTTTTTTTTTAAATTGAAAAGGGTTTTTTCTTGGGATGGAGGGAAGAGGGAACACTGGTAGACTTTGAACTCCTTAAAAGCAGGGACTGACTTTTGTCTTTTGTCTTATCCACTTACACAGTATGGATGCATAATAAATACCACTTGATTACTGATGTAGACTTTTCTTTGCATTGTAATAGTCCAGTAAATTATTTAATTATATATCCTATATAAATGATCAAGATTTTAGACAATTTTCAAACCATGCAATGACAATGTATAATAGATGATTCAATATACTGGATGATTTCCCAAATTAAATGCTTTCCTAAAATTAAAATCCTTCAAAAATCCTTCAAATTCACCCCAAATCACTTGAATTATAATGAAACATATTACATTGATAACTCTATGATTTATGATAAGATGTGGACAAGTATTATACTGAATAAGAATTTGGATAGATTGAGAATTATAGAAGGAATACATACTTTGGCTCCCAGAGATAGTAAAAAGCAAGGCTTTTAAATGGAAGAATTAGCTCAAATTTTGACTTACTTAGGTATTCCTTTTGATAACCCAGCTATAATGTGAGGAAGAAGCCACAAACTTTTTTTCTCTGCCAGTTTCTTTGTGGAGACGCTTAAAGCAATAAATTGAGTAAAGAGAAAACAGTGAAAAAAGTTAAAGAAGTTAAGTAAATTGAAGAGGTGATTAAGACAAGAAAGCATCACTAGTTGTTAAGAGTCTTAGGAGTCTTAGGAGGAGAAAGGAGGAAAGAAATTTTTGAGATTCTGTTCCATGCATTTTTTTTTTTTTAGCTACCAGAAAATAAATAAGGGACCGAAAATAGGAGTTTTGACAGCCAAGCAGTTTTATGAGAAGATGGCAAAAAAGTCATTTAAGTCAAAGTCTATGGGAAAGGGGGTGGAAGAAAAGCAATCCCTAAGCACTCCTCCACCAAACCTCAAGGTTCTGGGAAAATGAACAATAGTTCCACCTTTCAAAAAAGTTTGTAGTCCCTGACAGAGGTTATTTTATATAAACTCCATACATTTATAAAAAAAAGAAAAAAATTTCACTGTTATATGTAACATCAGGAAACTGCAATCTGTCTATATGAGGCTGGGATACCTTTCTCTGGACCCAGAGACATGAGAACTGGAGAATTGCATTAACTTTTGGAGGAGCCTTGAGCCTAAAATAAAGCAGTGTCCCTTTCTTCAGCTATTTGTTCTTTATACCCTACTCAGCCCATTGTTATCTATTCAGAGGAATGATTTTAAAAACTCAAGTTTTGATTACATCTAGGGTCTTTCCAACTTTAACAATAGAAAGTTAAATATAAATAGAAAAATAAATAGAAATATAAAATGAAGTGTGGTATTTCTTCTACTTCAAAGGAATGCTTAACAATCACAATATCCATGTGCTCCAAATGATAAGATAAACACAAGCAAGAAGCAATAAATTAGAACTACTGTCATACTTTCCTGGGAGAGTATTGTAATATGAAGAGGTTTGAATGACTATTGAATTGATAGTTTATATTACACTTTGATTTGTAGTATCCAAACAATTCCTTCTAGGTACGTCTTTGAGCTTCTTTCTTTTCACATTAATTTTCTCCTCCAAAAAGAACTATCATGGAGATAAAGAGATGGATTCTGTCATAGGATATGCTGAGGAACCCAGGGAATCCTGAGACACTGAGATTCTCATTAAAATTCCCATCTTAAGGAACATCTTAATATAATTTTCAGGTCAACTTCAATCAGGCAAAGGCAAACACAAGGGTCAGTCAGAGGTGCAGGACCAATCTTGCCTAGCTGAGATCCTAATCTAGCTGTCCCTTGATAGTACTTGCTCCCATGGTAAAGAAAAGGATAGCTTTTTATTCCAACCTTTCACAGGAAATCCTGTGAATTAAACAATGACATCTAGAATTATCTACTGATTTATTTTGACCAGGTAGAAACTTTCTCCTTTTTATTTGAGGAAATGGTGTTTTCCTCCCTGCTCCTATTAAATTGCCAGAGGAGTTTAGACAATGCTCTTGGTAGCAGTTTTTAAAATTGTTCCTTTTAGGACTTCATTTCACTCTTTAAGAGAATGAGGACTAGAAACAAGAGATACAAAAAGAAATTCCATTCAAAATAACTGTTGAGAGTATAAAATATTTGAAATCTATCTGCCAAGGGAAAGACACTACAAAACACTTTCCACACAAATAAAGTCAAATCAGTTGGAAAAATAATTAAGTGCTCATGTGTAGGCCAAGCAAATATAATAAAAATGACAATACTACCTAGAAAAAATAATAACAAAATTCATCTGGAAGAACAGAAGGTCAAGAATTTGAAGGGAATTAATGGAAAAAAAATGCCAATGAAGGTGGCTTAGCTGTGCTAGATTTAAAACTATATTATAAAGCAGTGGACATCAAAACCATTTGGTACTAATAGAGTAGTTGATCAGTGGAATAGATTAGGATCACAGGACAAAATAATCAATAACTAGAGGTAAACTCAAAGATCACAGCTTTTGGGATAAGAACTCACTATTTAACAAAAACTTCTGGGAAAATTAGAAACTAGTATGGTGGAAACTAGGCATTGACCCACATCTAACACCAAATGTGAAGACCGAGTTAGCTCCCTGTTGATCCCAGGATCAGCTAGAATCAGAATCAGCAAAAGTCCTTGGTCTTTAGGGGGTAAAAGTAAAGAAGATGGACAAGCTCTCCACCTACCGGTCTCCCTTCATCTAGTTTTCCTCCAAAGTGACTCTGGCTTGTCTTACTTCAACCCCTAATCCCTCCTACAATTATCTGTATACACCAAAAAGATCAAACCAGCACAGAATAGTGGGAAGGGCCATTTTCCAAGCATATGCTAATAGACTATTGTCCAATAGGTAATTAGCCTTAAGTGCTCATTTGTCTTATTCCAGTGTACCTATTCAGAGTTTCAGCCCTTTACAACCATATACCAAGGGTTCATGATCTAGACATAAAGAATTATATTATAAACAAATTAGAACAACATAGAATAATTTACCTCTCAGGTTTGTGGAGGAGGAATTTGTGACCAAAAAAGAACTGGAACTCAACTGAACACCAAATAGATAATTTTGATTATATTAAGTTTAAAAGTTTTTGTACAAACAAAACTAATGCAGACAAGATCATAAGGGAAGCAATAAATTGGGAAATCATTTTTACATTGAAGGTTCTGATAAAGGCCCCATTTCTAAAATATATAATTGACTCAAATTTATAAGAATTCAAGCCATTCTCCAATTGGTAAATGGTCAAAGCATATGAAAAATTTTCAGATGAAGAAATTAAAACCTTTTCTAATCATATGGGAACATTCTCTAAATCATTATTGATCAGAGAAATGCAAATTAAGACAACTCTGAGATACTACTACATGTCTCTCAGATTGGTTAAGATGACAGGAAAAGATAATGATGAATGTTGGAGAGGATGTGGGAAAACTAATATATTGTTGGTGAAACTGTGAATGGATCCAGCCATTCTGGAGAGTGATTTGCAACTATGCTTAAAAAGTTATCAAATTGTGCATATCCTTTGATCCAGCAGTGTTTTTATTGGTCTTATATCCGGAAGAGATCATAAAGAAAAGAAAGGGACCCACGTGTGCAAAAATGTTTGTGGCAGCCCTTTGCATAGTGGCAAGAAACTGGAAACTGAGTGGATGCTATGTTATGGAATATTATTGTTCTATAAGAAATGATCAGGATAATTTCAGAAAAACCGGAGAGACTTACATGAACTGATGCTAAGTGAAATGAGCAGATCACTATACACAGCAACATCAATATTATATGATGATCAGTTCTGATGAATGTGACTCTTTCCAACAATGAGACGACTGATGCCAGTTCCAATAAGCTTATGATGAAGAGAGCCATCGACACCCAGAGAGAGGATTGTGGGAACTGAGTGTGGATCACAACTTAACATTCTTATTTATTTTGTTTCTGTTTGCTTACATTCTTACTCATTTACTTTCCTTTTTGATCTGATTTTTCTTGTACAGAAAGAGATTGTATAAATATGTTTATACAATGGATTTAACATATATTTTAACATGTTTAACATGTATTGGATTGCTTGCCATATAGGGGAAGGGGTGTGGGGAAGGAGGAGACAATCTTAAACACTTTAATAATAATTGAGGACTGCCAAAAGAGATTTTTTAAAATAGCTATTGGTATTTACTGTTTTAGAAATTTAAAAAGTACTACAGTTTTGACTTCAGTTTTGAAATCAGTTTTGACTTTACAGATCATGAGGATGCTAGACTATACTTTGAGAATGCTCTGTGGAATGATCCCTATAAACCTATTTCCAGGAAAGGTCAGTGTGGTGCAAGGCAAGCTAAATATAGAACATATGATTGTACAAAGTGAGATTTTACTCATTCATGTAAAAAGAAAAAAGAAAAGCTAATTAAGGATCATAAATTATCAGAAAAAAGAAGTGTTATTTATTTTTATGTGAATAAATAAAAGCAAGTGCACCCCACACCAGCAGGAGCTCAGAGTCTGGTTTAAAGGTGAGGTTTCTGCTACTTTAATAGAAGAAAAAGGCAGAATTTTCATTAAAGTAATTATAAGAGGGAGAGTCAGACAGACTGAAACAGAGAGATAGAGAGACACAGAGACAGAGAGAAGGACAGAGAAAGAGACACAAAGAGAGAACCCTCATTGGCTTTTTAGCTGGGATTATTATATTTACATATAGATGACTGGGGAGCTGGAAAAACCACACAGTACATAAAGCTACTTTAGGAAACAGGGAAATCCTAAAAGAGTGGTCTTTTTCAAGTTTAAGGGAAAACTGTTTTTAAGGAATGGCTAAGTTTTTTATGTACGTAATGTGGGGCAGGAGGAAAATGAAACTGTTTCTTCTGACTCCAGATAATTAATATCATCACAAAGCGAGCAGATAACAGAGGTCATAGATATTAATATGTTATGAAGTACAAAGACTTGTTCATTCCTTGGTATCTTTTTATAAACTACAAGGCAATTCTCTTTCTGATTTGGAAAGACAGCTAGCCATATGAAGACTAGTAGTGACCCCTGAAACCTTTAAAAAGTTAAACCTGCCAAGTTTTCCTTGGGGGATTGTTGACTATTTTAAGAAGTTCTGAAAACTAAGGAATTCTAGACACGGGCACTACTGTGATGCTGCATGAATTCTTTGCCTCTGCCAGAGGCCAGTAGGGAGAAAAAAGGATTTCTTTTTCCTTATAAAATTTTATTTTTTACCTTTTATGTTTACACAGTACAAATTCAGCTTTTTCCTTCATTTTTTTTTTCTTTTCACTACCAGAGAACTATTCTTTTTAGTTGAGATTATTTTTAGAAAAAAAACAAAAACAAAAACAAAAAGAAGCTCAGCCAATGATTAATGATAATAATAAAAACTTATATATACAATATTCCACACCTGTGGACTGTTCCTCTGCCACTTCTACAAAGAAGTAAGAAGAGAGGGGCAGCTAGATGACACAGTGGGTAGAGCACCAGCTCTGAAATCAGGAAGACTTATGTTCAAATGGGACCTCAGACACTTGTTAGCTGTGTAATTCTGGGTAAGTCACTTGACCCCAATTGCCTCAGGAAAAAAAAGAAGAAGTAGGAAGAGGTGTCTTATCTCTTTGGGGGGAAGGGGTCAAGCTTATTCCTTGTCATTTAGCACATCACTTTTTATGGTTTTGTGGTTGTTCTCTCCATTTACACTGTTATAGTTTTTTTTTTTAATATTGTTTTCTTGGTTCTGCTTACTTAATTTTGTATCATATATAATTAAGTAGCATTTTATTTTTTTCCACAGTTACATGTCAAGAAAGTTTTAGAATTCATTTTACAAGATTTTGAATTCCAATTTTTTTCCCCTTCCCTTCCTTTCTCTCTTCCAAAGATGGTAGGTAGTTTGATATAGTTTACATATGTATTACCATGTAAAACATATTTTCATATCAGTAATAATTGTGAAAGAAAAAAATGGAAGATGGCCTATCCATACCAGATCTAAAACTATATTATAAAGCAGCAGATATCAAAACCATTTGGTACTAGCTAAGAAATAAAGTATTGGATCAGTGGAATAGGTTAGGTACACAAGATACAATAGTCAGTGACTATAGCAATCCAGTCTTTGATAAACTCAAAGACTCCAGCTTCTGGGATAAGAGCTTACTATATACAAAAATTGCTGGAAAAATTGGAAAATAGCATGGCAGAAACTAACACTCCCCAACATCTAAGATAAGGTCAAAATGTGTTAATGATTTAGACATAAAGGTGATATTATAAGCAAATTAGGAAATAAAAACATAGTCAACTTCTCAGATCTGTGGAAAAGGGAGGAATTTATAGCCAAAGAAAATTCCGAGAATATTATGAAATGCAAAATGAACAACTTTGATTATATTGAATTAAAAGTTTTTTTCCACAAACAAATGCAGCCAAGAGTAGAAGGGAAGCAGAAAGCAAGGGGGGAAAATTTACAGTCAATGTTTTTGATAAAGGCCTCATTCCTAAAATATATAGAGAACAAAGGTAAATTTATTAGAATGCAAGTTATTCCTCAATTGATAGTCAAAGGTTATGAATATATGGTTATGAATTTAAATATGAAAGGTTATGAATATGAATTTCATATGAAAAAATTAAAGCCATTTCTAGTCATATGAAAACATGCACTATATCACTATTGACTAGAGAAATACAAATTAAGACAACTTTGAGGTACCACTACATATCTCTTTGAGCTCAGATGAAAGAAAAAGATAATGATAAGTGTTGGAGGGTGACCCGACCTGCGGGTCTAGAACTAGGGGGGTCTGAAGCCCCGTGCCAACCTGTAAGCAAAATGCTAGGTAAGGCTACAACCTGGGAATGGGTGAAGAAAAGAAAGAAGCGGAGACGATTCTGTGTTATGCAGAAACGCTCGTTTATTAGAGGGAAATACAAGGTTTTTATATGTTTCCAGAGTATAGGTTTGAAAAAACAATTCTGTGACTACGTGACTAGGGGAATTTTTGCTAGTTAGGAAACATCTGTGGCGGATCTTGTATTATCCTATGGCAGGATATTTAAGAAAGAATGGTTTATTGTTAGTATCTGGGTCTTTATGACCGTTGAGGTAGGATGTTCCCATGCTTTGTTGAGTAAGCAGGATGTTTGTTTAGGGTATAGGGCTTCAGCATGGGGCCCCAGCATGTCTCCCTTCTTCAATTAAAAAAAAAAATATATATATATATATATATATAGGAGGGAAGGCATTTTGATTCAGAAGAATCACGTCTAGCCAATTTGAAATTTTAATTTTTATAATCCTGTTGTTATGGTTTTTCTCAATTCTATGCATAGGGAGGAGAGCACTGAACAGAGTGGAGAATTAGCAGAGGCTTCTATCCCTAGGATCAGATGGTCCACTGCGACCAACAGCTATGGGGAACACCAATTTTTGTTGAGTTTGTCTGTCTTTGTTAGGCCATTGAGTCATAGGTGGTCCTGTCCATTCTATGGTAGGCAGAATTCCTAATGACCATATGTATTGCAGGCCGATTTGAGACAAGTATCAAGCATACAGTCCTGATGATCTTCCAGTGCTCGTGTGTTGCTGAGGTCAGTACCTTTCTGCCTTTCAGGGAACAGCCAGTGCATTATGAGTTTTGCATCTCCATCTCCATATTTCTCTCCCCTAGCAAGAGTATGAGAAAGCCTGGCCTTTTATAAAGGCTTATCAGCCAATTAGAGGTTAGAATTTGAGGGACTAATTCTTATGAATATCATTTTGCCTTCTCTCATATCAAAGGTAAAGGCCAATGCCTATTGATGTACAACAATTTTCATTACATCAGATAACTGTGAGATTTTATTTAACATTATCCGATCCAAACTTTCTTGATGCCACCAAGCAGCATTGTTTTTTATCATAAATTGTGGTAGACTCGCAGCTAAAAAAGCTACCTCCTGTTGTATTTTATATATTTGCATTTCCTCTATCACATTAAGAGACAAGTTAACCAATGATATAGCTGTATCAAAAGAACTGTCTCATTTCATTCTAGTTAATTTTCTTATCATGTCTAGAAACAAAGAAGGATTTTTACCAAAAAATTATTTAAGGGTTTGGCACATACATCTGTGTAGGTGCGGGGTACGGAAGGGCTTTACTAGTTGACTCGTTCCGTATCGTCTGTATCTTGACAGTTCTTTATTAATTGTCTATGCCCAGGGAGGGAGCCACTCTTCTCTGGAGCACAAACATCTCTAGGAATGGCTAGTTCCTATCATCTAGTGTCAAAAATATACAGAGTTCATGGAACGGTCAAGTTCCCATAATTTGGAAGCTGAGGCCTGTTAGATTTGAGTGAGCTTATAATCCTAATATGAAATTTTAAATTTCTATTCATTTGGCCTTAAGATACACCAAAAAGAAATATACATAGCATTTTCAGGTAATTGTTTCTTCCATGCTTCTAGTAAATTAAACATATAATCCCACATTGCAACAATCTTTGAGCATTTTCTTTTTGTATCAAGGTATACATATTTTGTAAATAGCATTTGGTCCATTTAAATAATTTACTAATATTTCCAGTAAAACCCAAACTAGTAATAATACTATCATCAAAAATCTGTAGAAATTGGCTTTGATATTATAATGTATTTTGGTGGAGTAGGATCGTCGTGGGCAACTATTTGAGCATTTACAGTCAAAGCTTGAGAAACATCTTGTCCAGCACTGCGCAGTCTGCTGGCCAAGGTCTCAAGGTCTATTGAATTAACTATACCCAAACCAGTTCCAGCACCACCAAATAGGGTATCATACCAGGTTCTTTTCTTTCTAACACAATTCATCAGAGGAGGAAAAATTACATTATTGGTACAAGTTTTAGGAACTCTTATGATTGATGGAGGATGTTTTGTAGGAGGGGGAGGTGTCAGTAATAGACATTTTATCTAATAGTGAGGTTTCAATACCGCCATTAAGATTTTACATGCACAGTTCATCAGTTGCTTTTCAATGTTGGTCTCAGTTTGTTCTCTGCATTCAGTTGGGAAGTCCACACTCTCGGAGTCCACCAGTCCTTTAATTCTGATGTGCTGAGTCCACTCTCTTTCCTGTGTAGCACTGCTGTATCTGATGTCAAGAGGATCTGGAACAGTCCTTTCCAGCTCAGGGTCAGCTTGTCCTCCTTCCATGTCTGAACCAGGACCCCGTCTCCAAGCTAGAACTCATGCACTGTGAATCCTAAGGAGGAGTCTGAGCAATAAGCCTGTTTAGTTATAAAGTTTTCAGATGTTACAGTAAAGACATAACATATTTCCTTAAAAACAAATCCTTGGTTTCAAATATTGGATACAAGGAAGAATTTTGAATCCCTTTTGGATAAGGGTGACCATACAACAATTCATAAGGTGACAATTCCACATCTCTTCAGGGGTTTTGTTTTAATTCTTAATAAGGCAAGGGGAAGGCACTTGGTCCAGGGCAATTGTGTCTCTAATGCCAATTCAGTCAGTTGCTGTTTAATTTCCTTATCCACCCTTTCCACTTTACATGATGAGGGAGGATGCTATAGCTTGGGCCACAGATTGGAGGATCTTAGCTGTGAAACAGGTGCTTTGGCCTAAATCTGCCTGCTCCACCATCTCCTCTGTACTTACAGATTCCTCTTCTCCAGGCTGCTTTGCTTCCTCATCTGCAAAGCAGTTTCTCCTTATCTCAAATGAATTTCCTCTTTGGTGCCCCTGCACATGAATCACTGCAGCATTCTTAGGTAACATAAGATTAGTCAAAATTTCAGTGACCAATGCCCTGTGTGCCAATCCCTTTCCTTTACTGTTCCCATTGTTTCCCTTAAGTAATTTACAGGATCTAATTTCTTTTTACTTTCATTTATACAATGACCTAAATATTTTATCTTATATTTCACAAATTGCAATTTATCTTAAGAAATTCTCAGTCCCTGTGCTCCTAAATAATTTAACAAACTGATAGTGACTTGGACAAGGCCACTCTTTTTCTTCCTGTAACAAAAAGATCATCTACATTTTGTAAGACTTTTAACAATAAGTAATTTATCCCAGAATGTTCACACAATTCTTATATACCCAAATAGATGTTTTATAAGTTGAACATTGTACCAATTATTTTGTTTTTAAAATACCCAATACACAGAAAAATCCCAAATTACATATTGCCATAACAAAAACATTTTCAAAAGGACAAAGGCAAAAACTATTATACTTGGAATCCCTTTAAATAGATGGCATCAATACAATTAATTAAAACTTCTTTTTTCACATAAAAGAATCTGAAAAGTTCTTAAAAACATCAATTAAACATTTTTTTTTATAAACAGCCCATTCAGACTATATATCACATTTCTGATCATATTCTTTAAACACAAAAACCATTATGTATTTTAGAAACAAATGTTCACTCAATTAACATCTTGTAAGAGTGGCTTGACCCTTTATCAGTTTGCTTTTTTTTTTTTTTTCTTCTTGGTTGGAGGCTCTCATTCCATGGGATGGGTCTGCTGTGCTGACAATCAAAGCTGATCTAGGTCCCAGAAGCAAGTCAATATCTGAAATTTGACCCAAAATCTAGAACAAAACATAAATCTAACAAATAAAGGTTAGAACAGTCTATGATAGAAAGACTGGTCCAGAGGACTGCTGCAAAAACAGGCCAAAACAGATTGGCCAGCAGCTTCCTATGTGAAAAAAAATGATTAAAAACTTTAAAACAAAACATTTGTGTTTTCTAACAGTAGCAGACAGATGACCAGACTAAATGCTTATTTGCCCAAGCATTTAGGATACAATGATTGCATATAAAAAGGTGGAGCTTTACAACTCCCCAAAAAGCATTAACTAATTAACTTTAAGTTCAAGAAAATTTTCATTCCCAATAATAAATTCCATTCATCAGATTTCAGATAAATTCTAAACATTTGTCATAACCTTATATTGATAACAGTAAGGAATTTGTCTCAATAATTTCACAACTTAAACAATTATCATATTCAAATAGATGTTTCATAAATGAGCATTTTGCTTTTAAAATACTCAATACATAGTAAAATATCCCAAATTGCATATTGTCCTTAACAGAAACACTTTCAAAAAAAAAAGAAACCCAGAAAAAACCTATTACTTTAGAGGCTCTTTAAATAATCTCATAATGACCCAATATAATCTTTAAACTTTAAATGTTTTAAACTTATACAAAATGTCCAAATACTACATACAAGAATTCAAGAAGTTCTTAAAGTAGCCATTAAACTTTTAATATGGATCACATTTATGACCATATTGCACATTTTGTATCAAGAAACAAATATTCAATCAATTAACCTAAACTTGATCCAGGCACTTTAAAGCACTCTTTTGTTGCTACAGCAGCAACTTGACGAAAATAAGGCAGGAAACACCTGGGGGGGAGGGGAGGAAAGTATTCCATGTGCTCACCCTTCCCCTATTCAAAAACACTTTTTTCCTTTCATCCTTCCATTAAAAACTTTTCTCTTTCCTTCTTGCAACATACCTTGCTCATCCTTCTTCCTTCAAAACCTGTAAAATTCACACTGTATAGCCTATAACCCGAATCAAACCCAAACAAATTTTTCCTTTCTGAGGGTTGGCCTAACTGCAATTAGCAAATCTCTCTTTTTTAGCAGTAAATGCATCAATATTCAAACAAATTCCAAGATCTTATACTCAGAATAAACAATGTAATATGCAAAAGGACATTAGCCAAATTTTAATTCCCATAATCAAATTTTTTTTTTTTTTTTTTTTTTTTGTGCTGCTAGAGTTTTGATCAGATAAGGGTCTTTACTCTAGCAGGCTCTAAAGACTGCTTTAAGGGAAAAAAACTTTCTAGTTTAAAATAGTCAAGTTTTTTCTTTTACTTACAAATTAGCACAACAGGTTAAAAAGTTTAAAATCACAAACAATTTATATTAAGTAACATTAAAATAATCAATTCCCAAATTTCTTAATCATTGTTTTTAAAACTTAACAAAGCTCTTAAATCACTAAAACAAACTAGAGGCTTTTCCTAGGACCCCTGCTGCCAGAGAGAAGTTTGTTTCACCTTGAACATTCTTCCCTCCCGGAATCCAAACAGAGTTTCTCTAAACTTCCAAGCCCATTTTAATGCATTTCTCTGCCTTCACAGGGAATGCCTAGATATTCCATGATTTAAGACCACTCTGAAAGAATTACTATTCTGAATGAATTCCAATTTCCACAATTCAGCCTGTTATTTTTCTAAACCTGTAACACAGAGGCTGAATCCTTATCTCTTATGAGCTTGCTAACTTTTAACACAGAACAAAAAATTCAAAGCAGACAAACATACACAGACAGACACAGAACTCTCTTAACTTTTAAGCCTCTTTCTCTAAAGCTTTCTTTTAAGATCTTTTATGAAAGCTTGTTCTTTAGAGAGTTGGGGAACCCATGATTGCGACAGATAGCATACTCACCGTTCGTAGTCTTCTGGTTGCTGAAGCAGGGGGTCTGGCCAGACGGGTACGTTCCTTCTCCTCGCTGATCTGTCGGGCTGCCACGAATCTTCAGGTCCCTGTTCGAGGGCGCCAATTGACCCGACCTGCGGGTCTAGAACTAGGGGGGTCTGAAGCCCCGTGCCAACCTGTAAGCAAAATGCTAGGTAAGGCTACAACCTGGGAATGGGTGAAGAAAAGAAAGAAGCGGAGACGATTCTGTGTTATGCAGAAACGCTCGTTTATTAGAGGGAAATACAAGGTTTTTATATGTTTCCAGAGTATAGGTTTGAAAAAACAATTCTGTGACTACGTGACTAGGGGAATTTTTGCTAGTTAGGAAACATCTGTGGCGGATCTTGTATTATCCTATGGCAGGATATTTAAGAAAGAATGGTTTATTGTTAGTATCTGGGTCTTTATGACCGTTGAGGTAGGATGTTCCCATGCTTTGTTGAGTAAGCAGGATGTTTGTTTAGGGTATAGGGCTTCAGCATGGGGCCCCAGCAGGAGGGGATGTGGGAAAACTGAGACACTAATGCATTATTGGTGAAGTTATGAAATGATCCAACCATTCTGGAGAGCAATTTGGAACTGAGTCCAAAGAGCTATCAAACTGTGCATACCCTTTGATCTAGCAATGTTTCTACTGAGTCTGTATCGGAAAGTGATCATCAAAAGGGAGAAGGACCCATGTGTGTAAAAATGTTTGTAGCAGCCCTTTTGTAGTGGCAAGGAACTGGAAATTGAATATATGCCCATCAATTGGGGAATGGCTGAACAAGTTATAGAATATGAATGTTTTGTTTTCTTTCTCATGTTTTTCTCCCTTTTGGTCTGTTTTTTTTCTTGCACAATACAAAAAATATGGAAATGTATTTAAAAATTGTAACATCAAGTCTTTCAAAATGAATATTGAATACTATGTTTACATTTATTTGGAAATATTTTCCAGTCTCTATTCAGACAATATCAATTCTTTTTTCTTTTTAAAAAATAATAACCTCATTTTCAAAATATATGCAGAGAGTTTTCAACATTCACCCTTGGAAAACCTTTTGTTCCAATTTTTTTCTCCCTCCCTTCTCTCCACCCCATTCCTAGATAGTAATTAATATATGTTAAACATGTGCCATGACTATCAGAATTGATTATAATTTTATTGTTGTTGTATATGATGTTTTCTTGGTTTTACTCACTTCACTTAGAATCAGTTCATGTATGTCTCTCCAGGCCTTTCTGAAATCATTCTGTTGATAGTTTCTTATAGAACAATAAAAAAAATAAATATTATTGAAATTAAACAAAGAAAGAAATAAATCAAAGGAACCAAAAAACCATGAAACAGAAAAAGGTAAGGGAAAAAAAAATACTCTATGTACATCCAGAGTCTATCAGTTCTTTATTTAGTTATGAATAGCATTTTCCTTTGTGAGCCCTTTTTACTTGTCTTAGATCATGTGTTGCTACGAACATATTGAGGATTCCATAAGAAGATAAAAAGCATCAAAATACCAACAATAGGAATTGCCTTGGCCACATCAGTTGATAAAAATTTATTAAAGACCTATTATGTGCCCTTTCTGTGCTAAGGATCTAGAAAACAGATAACTGTCCTTGCCCTCAAGAAATTACAATATAATGGAGGAACACAAAATACAAAGGAAAGTTGAAAGAAGGAGGGAAATGATAGAGTCTAATTAAAAAAAATGCAGTTTGTTGGGAAATGAAGAGATTCCTGACCTGAAAGCCCTCTTTAATTGGAGGGTTTGGTGTGCTCTCCATTCCTCCAATCAGAGGGGCAGAGGATCCTGAAAGTTCTGATGTACATTCTCTCCATTTGTATGCACTATGTTTTTATGCTAAACTGGAAACTATTTTTCTATTAATATTGTAGCTATTTTGAGGAGAGTATGCCTCAGGTTTATGTGGGAAGGCAATGCCATGTAGTTAAAATAATATTCTTACTAGTTGTTGTGAAGTCATTTCAATCATTTCTGATTTTTGTGACCTCATTTGGGATTCTCTTGGCAAAAGTGGTTTGTTATCTCCTTCTCCAGCTTATTCTATACACAAGAAACTGAAGCAAATATGGTTAAGTGTTTTGCCCCTATTCTTACCTTACTGTCTTATTGAATTCCTTTGAACCTCATTTTGGGTATAGTTTGACTATTATAGGTAAACTTAACTGGTGAAGCCCTATAATTTTAGGAGTGAGGGATCCATAGGATAGTCCTTTTAACCTGGGATAAATCATACCCTTGGGTCTGAGTCTTCAAGCTTGTGAGTGGAAAATTGACACAAGATGCTCCACATATGTAATTTGAGACTCACAATTTGGAAAAGCTGCTCATCAGAGCTGACTACCAGGTGTCATTCTCCCTTTCCTCCCACCTTCCCAAATCTACATCCTCTTATAGTGGTAGTTAGGTGATTCAGTGAATGGAGTGCCAGGTTTATATTCAGAAGTCTCATCTTCCCTGAGTTTAAATCTGGCCTCAACACTCACCAGGTGTGTGAGCATGGGAAAATCACTTAATCCTGTTTATCTCAATTTCTTCATCTGTAAAATAAGTTAGAGAAGGAAATGGTAAACCACTCCAATATCTTTGCCAAGAAAACCCAAATGGGGTCATGAAGAGCCAGACATAAGCAAAATGTCTGAACAACAACACATTAGCTCATGAATTACTAGGGTATACAGATCATAGGGTCATAGATTTAGAGCTGGAAAGAATCTAAGAGATCATCTAATATAATTAACTTTCCCACTCTATTTTACAGAAGAGAAAACTAATGTGGTGAAGGATGAACTGACTAGTAGCTAATGGCAGAGGCAGGATGAAAACACTGATCATCCAAAAATGCATTTTGATGATGCATTTTGAGAAAACAAGTATCTACATAAACAAAATAAAACAAAACATGGATGCTTGAAGTATTGAAGTACTCTTGTGTGTATAAATATAATCTGGAAATGGATAGTTGAAGATTAATTTTTAAAGAATTCTTAAAAATGCCAAACTGATGCTACAACCTCTTGGTAACTTTTTTTTGAGGGGGTTGATTTACTAGTTTTTCCATGTAGTTACTGTGTTTTGAAGCTACCTCTTTCTCAAATGAAAATCCCACAATCCAAAAGGAAAATAGGATTATGGGACAGAGCAGGGTTCTTAGTGATCTATCTAGGACAACTTTCTAAGTTTACAGGTGAAAAAACTTAGATACATAAATCTGAAGTGATTTGACAAGGACATATATCTTTTTTAAAATTAGCTAGTGCAAATATAATTGGAATAGTTAAGTCAGTTTCTTTCTTATTCTTCACGTTCAGCTTTTTTTTTTTTAGTGCAGTTTAGGTGAATCCACAAATCATAAAACTTTGTATGTTTTAAAAGCAATTGGGGTAAAATAGAATAGAAATCTATTTCCCAGGGATAAAAACCCTTTTTAGCTATGATAAGTGATTTAGTCACATGACATATTACTATAATCCTATTTTGATGCACAATAAAGTCCAATCCAGTACGATGATGGATCGGTTGGTTGTTTAGTAGTCTAATACTTTTCCTCTCCCATACTTGCCTTTGGAAGCTCTCAAATACTGAGCTATCTTTAACAATGTGTGTGTGTGTGAATTTCATTATCAATGTGAACATCCCTGAAAAGTATACTGCCAAGGCAAGCGAATTTATGTACAGTATTCAAAACTTCATCATTTGCTGTAACTAATGATTTCACATATAGATGGTATGGTACTGCCTGATGAAGAACCTGTGTTTTCTTGGTGTTAATTGTTAGACCAAAATTAGCACAAATAACAGAAAATTGATCCATAGTTTGTTTTATCTCAGCTTCAGAGATTGCATTGAATGCACAATCACCTGCAAACAAAAAAATCATGCAACAGCACTCCCTCCACTTTAGTTTTGGTTTGTAGCCTTTTCAAGTTAAAGAAGAAGAGTTAGTACAATAACTAACTTTATTCATCCTCGTTGAAGGCAGTTGACAACATGGCTGAAAACATCATGCTAAAAAGCATAGGAGCAAATATACAGCCTTGTTTCACTCCATTGATGACTGGGAAAGCTCGAGATTATTGCCTATTGTCCAATACCTGGACAAGCACGCCATCATGAAACTGACATACTATATTGATAAACTTCTTTGGGCCACCAATTTTTGACATAATTTTCCATAGTTCTGACTGATAGTCATACTTACTCACTCATAACTGACAGTATCAAAGACCTTGGTCAGATCTATAAAACACAGAGTACAATCCAATCCTATATATATTCCATACACTGTGAAAAATGCTGAGGATACAATTAATAAAAAGAAAGATAGTCATTTTCCTCAAAGAGCTCACAATCTATTGGGGAGGTACAAGACCCAGAAGGAAACAGAAAAGTAGGGGGAGATGGAGAGGGGAAAAGACTAGGGAGGCTATCGGGCTCAGTGAAATTGGAAATAAGCAGAGAAACAAATGCAGAGTGGAGTGAGCATCTGGTTTCCTCTATAAAGGAAGGCATTAGGAGTTTAGTCCTTTGACTAGAGGGAAGAGAAGACTGAGGGGATGGTGTCAATCAAGTTTGAATTAGCACTATAGGGATGAACTTAACCAAAGTAAGACATCTTGTTCATATGGCACTGAAACCAGCCAGGCAGGGCAGCATAAGCAGAGGGAGTGACTTGGATTTCTCAAAGATCCACCAGTGGGAGATCAAGTTGGAAGCCTTGGCCTCTGACAAATAAGGACCATCATAGTTAATCTGGGAAAAGCTTAATATCGGATCTCAGGTGATGAATGTTAATAAAACACTTCATGAAAGTAGTTAATTAAGGACTGGATTGCCTGCTATTTGTGTTTGTCGTGGCTCACAAAATGAAACCACAAATTTCCTGAGGTACTAAAGAAGGGGTAGGCGGCTATCTCAGAAAGTAAGCAATAAGGAGACAAAGTGCTAGACAGGATCTCAGATATTATCTGTTTCAATGACCTCATTTTACAGATGAGGAAACTGAAATATTCCTGCCCAAGGAACTTGCCCAAGGATGCATAGATAATAAGGGACAGAACTGGAATTAAACTCAGGTCATCTCACTTTCACACTACTATTCTTTTGGCTACACTGTACTGTCTCTCAGATAACTCTTGATCAAGCAATCAGTAAACATTAAGTCCATATTGTTTGCCAGGCACTGAACTAGGTGAAGCTTTAGGACTTATGCTAAATGTATGGATGATGACCTCAAGACTAATTTTACTGTTATTTTTAAAGATCTGGGACTTCCAGATACCTGGTCAGAGTTTTGCCTTAATCCTTAAATTGTACCCAGTAAGAAAGAATAGGGCAAGAATGATAGGTTTGGCAATCTCTAGAAAGTTTCAGCAAGGTTTTAGCAAAGTTCACTCTTTAATTAGCTTGATCCCTAATATGGAAATCTCTTGATTGGACATTTCAGAAGGTACCAAATTCCCCTTTGAAAGCACTCTGACCAAACAGTCATAGGATCAGAGATTTAGAGATGGAAAGGACTTTTGAAATCATTTAGTTCAAAGTCCACATTTTATCAAGTAATTAATAAAAAATCAACAAGTTTTTACTATTTACAAAATATTGTTCTGGGCTCCAGGGATACAAAGACAAAAATATGAATCAATTCTTGTCCTCAAGAATCTTATATTCTAACAAGCAGACAATGTGTATACATAAAAGTAAATATGGTATAAATACAAAGTAATTAGAGAGGAATGGCAAAAGTAGATGAGGAAACAGGCTTAGAGATGTTACTTGTTCAAAGTTACATAAATAGCAAGTGGCATCCAAAGCAATCCCAATAGACTTTGGATAGAAAATCCATCTGCATCCAAAAAAAAGAAATAAGGAGACTGAATGTAAATTAACACATGCTATGTTCACTCCTTTTTTTTTTTTCCTCCCTGGTTTTCTTTTAAGTCTCTCCCATGGTTTTTACCTTTTGCTCTGATTTTTTTCTCCCAAAATGATTCATAAAGTAATGTGTATTAAAAAAAATTAGTAAGTGACAGAGCTGGGTTTCACACTCAGGCCTTCTTATTTCGAATCCTGCTTTCTTTTCTGGACCAAATCACCTCAAGAATTCCTTTCAACTCTAAAGTGCTATGATTTTAAGGGTAGTCCAGAATGTTAATCATTTTATAATATTTTATAAAAAAAAGCATAGGACAGTTTTTGTTCTATAACTTGGCATTATTAAATTTAAAATGGTTTATTTTGAACAATTCTGTGCTGATTAAATTGAACATTACCCATTATTACTAGTATTATTTGTTAGTTACATATAACAAATGTTATTTGTTAGTTACCTATAATTTATATGATAAATTATAGCCACAATATGTAATTATTATAATCGATATTAAATGAAATGTGCAATTATTAATACTAATAACATTATTAATGCTATCAATATTATTTGCCCTGATATGAAAAGTATAGTTGATCTGAAGGAAACTAAAGTAAGTATAAGTTTTCATACTCATGACCTTGGAGCAAAGAGAAATTTGCCTGGCAAGGAGATTAAGCTTCCAATAACATCAGCTACCATCTCAGTTAACAAGACTAGTGTGGTTCAACCTTCACCTATAAAAAAGATTGAGTCTGACACATTAACTGCCAGCAACCATACAAAAGGGTAGTAAAACAGATAAAGCAGCCCCTCTTCCTGGTAAAAAGATTGAACAGGATATAGCAGATGTACTTCTACTAGCAAAGTCCTCTGAGGAAAAATCCCCTCTGTCCTTTTGAGTCAACAACAGCATCTAATATTAGGTCCAAATTTGTCTTGAAATCCCAGCAAGTTTCTTGCAAAATTGTATTAGAGTTAGGTATCTTCTAATCTGATGTTAGAAAAATTAATTAATGAAAAGAACAAAGAATAAATAGGCAGAGATGGAATCCATAATAGGATATAGATGGGGACAAGGAAAGCAACTGTAATAGAATAAATATACATTGTGGAAGGAGTTCATGCAGGTGGCAACATATTGTGAGGGACTTAAGGAATTGATTTTTCATCTATCTGAACAGCAGGAAGCTGCCAAATAATTGAAAAAGAATCACAATTGTTACTACAATTTATACAAAATGACTAATGAAAAATTATTGGTAACTACTAACCTACATAGTTACATATAACAAATGTTATTTGTTAGTTACATATAATTTTTGTTATTTTTGTGAAAACAGTCATGAGAATAATTATGCTCCTAACAAAAGCATCCTTAATGAAAATGTGAGCAAGTAACAGGAAGATTTTTGTAAAAGAGTTCCATAAAAATCATTTCTAAATTGTTCATATCCTTTGATCTAATGAATGTGCCATTGGGTCTACATTCCAATGATACCAAAGGCAGAGAGTGAAGTCTCATAAGTTAAACTATATATATAGCAGCAGTTAGTCAAGAGATGTTTATTAAATGTTTGCTATGTGTCAGGTATCTTGCAAAATTGTAGGGCTACATAGAAAGTCAGAAACCAATCCTGGAACTCAGGAAATTCCAATAAAAGAGACAACATGTAGACAATTATACAATGATAGCTTTTTATTTTCAAAAATATATGCAAAGATAGTTTTCAACATTCACTCTTGTAAAACTTTGTATTCCATATTTTTCTTCTTTTCCCCTATTACCTCAGATGGCAGGTAATCCAATATAGATTAAATATATGCATATTCTAAACACATTTCCACATTTATCATACTGCACAAGAAAAATCAGATCAAAAAGGGAAAAAATGAGAGGAAAAAACAAACAAACAACAAAAATAACAATAAAGGTGTGCTATGAAATCAGAATTCTTCATATACAGTCAAACGTGGTCATTTTATTGATTTATTTTCATTAACTGTGTTTTGCTTGTTTTGTCTTGAATGTGTTCTATAGGGGTAAAGGTGGGAAGAATTTTGGAAAGTTACAGTTCTTTTAAAAAACAATATCAATAAAACTTTTTTGTATAAAAATAATCTTTATTTGATTTCTAGAAGTCTCTCTCTCTTTTTTTTTTTTTTTTTTGGCTCTTAGAGCAACTACTTTCTGGGCTGGAGTTTCCTGAGGTTGTGCTGTCTGAGTAGGTCCCTTTGGGGTAGGTCCCTTCTGACCTCGGGCTGCCTTCTGGCTCTCATCTTCTTAGGGGTGATCTTCTAGGTGGAGACTTTAGATGCAAATAACCCAATAGGCAGCTGCCTTCTTAGGTGACCCTTTCTGGGCAAATGTCTTCTAGAGCTTCGTCACTTTATGCCTGATAATTGTTTCTCATTTTCTTACCTTTATGGTTTAATAACAGTTAAAATCTATCATTTTACTTTCCTTTCTCTGGCTTCAATCTTCTTGACCTATCTTGTAGCTTTCCATTTTGCATTGATCTTTTTTCCCTCACAAGTAGCCTAGACCTACATGTGAGGAGCACTTGTGTGGGAACTTGAGAACAAAATCATTTAATTTGTACTCATTTAAAAAGTCTTCACATCATTTCATGGCCCATCAACCAAACCCCTGTTCTGACCAATAGTATCCAAAATAACTACCATCTTGGTGGCATGTGGCCCAAAGGAAATATATGTCACTTAGTTTCCACATAGTTTTTGAATATCATGTTGGCAATGCTGAGTGAGAAGGGAGGGCGTGACTAGCTCAAGCCATTTTAAAATTTTATTTATTTATTTATGTTCTGAGGCAATAGGGATTAAGTGACTTGCCTAGGGTCATACAGTTAGGAAGTGTTAAGTATCTGGGTACAGATCTGAATCCAGATCCTCCTGACTTCAGGGTTGGTGCTCTATCCATTGCATCAACTAGCTGCCCCTCAAGACATTTGTTTTAAAAAGAAAATATGTTCTATAGCAGATTATACCTTTACAATCATATAAATAACTGCAAGTTGCAGAGAATATGAAGTTCCATTGCATTGTTATTTTTTGACTACTTAAAAAGCAAATGTCTCAGTAAAGCAAAATGTATTCTCAATTGCTTTCTTTCAACAAAGTATGTTTCTTGCATATATTATGACCAGAAAGATTTTCTTGATAGATTCAATAATGTATAATTTTGTTCAATGACCTTCTGACAACTAATATTAACTGAGGCATAAAACAGAGAAATTGATTATTAATGTCATGCAAGACACAGTACAGTCATTCTCAAAGAACATATCCAGATAGTGAAATCTTCCAGGTGCTCCTGTTTGGAGATTAAATTGTATTCCCCCTAAACACTACAAAGCCACCTGAAGGTGATATACATACAAGAAAAACCAAGCGGTTCAAGAATATTGGCTGTCTAGAATATGATATATAATTACATATATGGACAACCCTTATATAGTTACACACACACAAACACACACACACATATGTTTACAATGAACTGGGTCTACAATGAAAGCAAGTTGATTTACATTTTGGAAAATGCATAGTACTTTCACTGACCCAAGCCAATCTTGAAACAAAAATTCATATTTTTTGCAACCACTAATCAATTAATCAATAAACATTTATTAAATACCTACTATGTGTTGGTTACTGTGAATTTACCCTGTGTGCATTGGATTTAGTTTTTTTTAAAGGGAGTATAGAGATATGTAGAATGGAGAGAAACACAAATAAGAGACATATAGCAAAGAGGTTTTACAAACAAAAATTCAGATTTAAATTCCTGGAGAGTAAGCCTTCATATGCAAAAGGTCTCTTAATGGAACCACATGGCCAAAAAGGAAGTAGTTCCTAGGAATAGAAAGGGATAAGAGCCATAATAAACTTTATTTTTTGAAATTAGTATAAGATAAATGGATCAAAGAGGTCCATAGGGAAGGGATAATCCCAAATCTTTTCCCTTGGGATGGGGGTGGGTGTGTTATATGTGCAGCACAGAATAGAACTATAAATTAGAAGGACTGTATGGACTCTAGTGTTTTTTTTTTTTTTCCTTTTTGTAGTGTGGAGTGGGAGCAGATGGTCCACTCAAGAAAAGCAGCCTAATAGGGAAGAAAAGATAATTGTTTTGTGCTCTCATGGATATTTCTGTAAATCTTTTGTGTGTTGTGTTTTCAGTCAATTGAAATATAGCTTGTTCTATAGTCAGTGTGTTATTATCTTGAACGTTCGCAAGGGCATTGCAAGAAAGAAGAGTCTCCCTACTACAACATATATCTTTACTTGTTCCTAGGCTAAGGATTGCTTGCAATTTAAATACAATGGCAATTTTCTTAGCAGTTAAGTTGCCTGTAAGAGCTTAAACTTTTATAAGCTGTCTTCTTGTGTAGACTGCCTTCTTTTATAGAGTTTATAGTTATAAATCCAAGCTTACAGCATTTCTGGCATAGGTTTTTGAAAAAAAAAATTAAAGTGGCTTCATCATCATCTCTGTGGGAAAGGAAGAAGACATTTTTTGATCTGTATTCAGTTTCAGATAGTTCTGAAAGAATTGGGTCTTTTAAGAAACCATTTGGTAAGAGCTGTAATAAGTCAATTAGAAATACCTGGGAATAAGGTAGCATGTAGTTAATATAAAAACAAAACAATATGAATTAGGATATATTTTAAAAAAAGAAATAACTAGTGGAATGCATAGTTATATTATGAGTATACCATGTAAATAAATCCAGAACTATTTGGAAAGAAAAAGGAGAAGCAGAGAAGCTAAAGAACTTCAATGCTTTGGAGGACTATGGAAAGTGATTAAGTTAGTGGAGTTGAATAAACTATCTATTTAAAAAAAAAAACATTTAGAAAATGCAGCAAGATTTTCAAAGGGCTTTCATCAAAACAATCCTATGAAATTTAAGTAGAACAACAATCACCTTGGTTATAGAAATATTATTATCTCTTTTTCACATGGTGAACTTGTGGTGCTGAATTTCAGTGACTTGCCTATGGTCACACAGCTAATTAGTGCCTGAGATGAGATTCAAATCCAGGTGTTCTAACCCCATGACCAACATGTCTATTGTACACATTGCCTTTCAATTTATGAGCTATTTGAAACTTTCATGCTCGGAATGGATAGCTGAAAAGGAAGCAATTATTACCTATATCTCAATATTATCTCATACTTTGGGAAAAAATGGGGACACAAGCTATGTAAATTACCTTTAATAGTATGGTGGTGGGAGAAAAATAATCTAACCAGTAGTTAAAGAAACAAAAGCTGGTAAGTTAGAGATAAAAAGGCCCAATATCATTAGCAGGTTATTTCATTTCTTTTGTGCTACTGAACTTCTTTCAATATTTTAAGATTTAATTGCTGTATTTTGAACATTGAGAAGCCAGTAGCTAGCATTTTGGTGGTGAAACTGTCCAAGCTTAGCTAGGATGCTCCTTAAACAACATATTCACATCTAAGTCTTTCCATCTATTTTCCATATTTTATATATATAGTATATAGTGTGTAGTATATACTATATAATAGTAATATTTCCAATATTTTCCATAATCTAGCAGGCACTGTGTTCTGGTGGCATATCCTACAAGCCTTGAAGGGTACTTCCATGCTATGATAACATAATAGAAGAGGATGTTAATGGAACTCCATTCCTTTAACAGAATATTTCTTAGCTTTTTTAAAATTAAGAATAATAACTAATATTTATACTTTAAAGTTAAGAAAATTCTATGCCTGTATTATCTTATTTCATCCTCACAACCCTAGAAGAAATATACTATTCTTATCCCCATTTTACAGATAAAGAAATAGAGGCAGATAGAAGTTAACAGAAGTGTTTGAGGCAAGATTTGTGCTTATCCTGAATCCTACTATGACACTTAGTACATTAAAAACAATGTGTTTTGTGGTAAGTGAATACATTTGTGTATGCCCAATTTTAGAGTATATGAGTACTGAATGATCTATTCCTGCTGTACTAGTTTTCTGTGTCTAAGATAAGTGTAACTTGCTGTGTCTATACTATCTTAATTAGACATCACTAATCATCCGGTAGCAGTTACAGGAGAGAGACATAACACCATAGAGGAATTAAAAAATCTCTTTTGGACTTGCCTTGAAATCCCAGCCCCTTTTAAAATGACAGAAATGTCACAGTTCCCATTAAGCAAGATGCACTTAACATTTGCTCAAGGGTATTATGTATCAACTGTGAACATCTCCTTATCTTCAACTTTGCCAAGTGCCAGCATAAATCAGTAGTTGCTGAATATGTTCATGCCATCTCTGGGACTCTGCATTAAGTTCATAGTTTTCTTCTCTCACACATCTTCTATTACTATAGCCACTTAATTAAATTAACCCTAATGATTCCTAATGCAACTTAGCTTTCTCATTCTTCCATCATCTAAGCCTATTTTGTTTATTCAAAATTGTCTCCCATTCCTGCCAAAAATGGATCTTGACCACTAAAATTAAACTGAATGTTGAGTAATTATAATGATGAATTCTATCCCAGAGGAAAGATAAGTAAGGACCTCATTCTTTTACATGGAAAGGTTTATTTAAGAGTCAAAAGGATCATTGGGGGGAGAAATAACAGTATGTCCAGAAATAACTAGATGAAAAAAGCAAAAGATATTAAAAATTACTTTTAAAAATAAAAAGAGCTGGGACAGCTAGGTGGCACAGTGGATAGAGCTACACCAGCCTTGAATTCAGGAGGACTCGAGTTCAAATCTGGTCTCAGACACTTAATACTTCCTAGTGGTGTGACCCTGGACAAGTCACTTAACCCCAGCCTCAAAAAAATAAAATGAGCTATTTTTCATTTATAACTTTTACATTTATATATAATATATGATATCTTATTACACATATCATATGTTTTATATTTAATTTATAAAATAATAGCAAATGTTCAGGCCTGAGACAGTGAGTTTTCTTAGGAATCTTTCAGCATGTTATTCTGAATCAAATTGAATGAGAACAGCAAAAGACTTGCTCCATGCCATGAGCTGTAATGTAACATGTAACACCATCCTTAGACATGACCTTCTTGATATTCTAAATTAACAGTTTTCCATATCCCCATCCAAAGCCTAAGACGCTGGCAATATATCAAAAGGAATATATTCATTCAGGAAATAATGGAATAAATATCATATGAATATATTATCACTACTAGGAATGGGGAGATGGGCACTATCTGTCAGGTCAATGACTATAACAGACTGTGAATTTATGTATTTTTTAAAAATCAATTTTTATTGATAGAGTTGATTTTATATTAACTGTACTTCCCAATTTCTTCTTCTGTTCTCCTCTCCTAGAAAATATCCCTTAGAAAAAAGAATTGAGAATGAGAAAAAAGAAAAACAAATGGTCAACCAATGAACCAACCTATGAAAGGGGGTGGGAATCTAACATTCTATACAATATTCATCACCCATATTCCCCACATCTACAAAGAAATTAGAGAGATGTCTTATCATAGCACTTAGTTGGAGCCACCATTGGTTATTATATTTCACAGAATTGCATTTGAATTGTTATTTTATTCTTTCCATTTATATTTCTATAGTCATTGCACATTTATAATTAATCAGATCAGAAGAAAAATAAAAATAAATCTTGGCCTGAGTTACAATTGGATTTTGTCACTATATACTTAGTCTTACTCATTTCCATATCTATGATTTCTCTTAAATGGTTCTTAACCTTTATCACTGTTATAACTTTCCATTAAAATTTTTTGTATTTTTTTTCTTGTATATACATTGTATATACATTTCTCTCCAAAAAAGTATAACATCCTTTAAATGTCAATAAAGTATTAAAATTTGATTTGCTGTAGGATACATTTTTAGTAAAACACATAAATTAAAAAATTTGTGACAATACAGGTTAAACTAGGCTGAAGTTTATCTTATACCATCTGTAGAGAAAATAATTAAACAAATTAATGGTACAAACATGGCTGTATAGGATATAATTAACTTAAGTTGTAAAAATATTTTAGTGTATAAATTACCTTATGCAAATATATACTATTATTTATAAATGAGATGTTGGCTCTTTAAAACTGGTCCAGCATGCCTACTTTGAACTATTTTGTTAGAAGTTAGATTTTCTGCATATACTTGAGAATAGTACTCCATTTCTTTTTTTTTAAATCACAAAAATAATACTTTTTATGAATTCAGACTGTTTCTCTTTTACCCCACCCCTACCCCAAATTAGCTCAAATCAGTGAGGTTTGACTAGTCTTGGATTCTGTATTCCCAGACTAATAAAAAGGGAGAATACATGCAGAATAATGCAGAGACTGCAAAGCCAAGTTAAGTTGTATAAGGATTGCTGATAAGGTAAGAACACAAATAGATTCCTATGCCCTGGTTTAAAGGAACACACTTTGAAGTATAGTTGAACTACATCCCTTGTGGTGAAAAAATGAGTTGAGGTCTATCAAAATTCATTATAAAAAGTTCTGAATATCTTTCCTTAGAAAAGATGTGCTCTATATAACAGAGAATATAGAGTAAATTTAAGTGGTGTAACTTTCAATGGCCAAATTAAGAAAAGCGTTGGGATTGAAGGAGCCCGAGAAACAATTAGCAGGATTCAGTGACTAGATGATGGGAAGGAACATGAGGAGGGAGAAGAAGGTAAGATTATATTACAGCATGGCAAAAACATTCTTTAGTTTATTCAGAAGCAGAAGGAAAAATAACTGATTTGGGGGTTAGACATGATAAGATTTTTTAAAAGTTTTGTTATAATCAACAAACATTTACTTTCTCACAACTTTGGAGAAAGAAAATCAAAATGTGTGTAGTGAAACAAAACAAAGTTCCATATAAGCCAAGTTCAAAAATGTGTCTTATTTCTCTATCAAGAGGGTAGTATTCTTCATCATTAGTCCTTTGGAATCATGGTTAAGAATCATAGAACTTTTGAGTAGAAAGGTCTTTAAAGATCATCCAATTGAATTTCTCCATTTTATAGATGAGGACTCTGAGCTCAAAGAGTTTAAATGTCTTGCCCAAGATCATACAGAAAGTAAAAAAACTGGAATTCTTATTGTAGTATAGAGAGGGAAGGAAAACCATTTCACTTTTGGATTTGTTGAATCTGAGGTGACCAAGTCATACATGTGAAATGTTCACCAGACAAATGGAAACATGGAAAGGAGTCAGTATTAGAAATTAATATTTGTAGGTTATCTAGAATGGAAATCTTAGCTGATGTTGTAGTGATGGGATGGAATGAAATGCCAGGGAGAAAGGATGAAGAAAACACAAAAGCAGAGGGCCTAGACAAAATTGTGAGGATCACAATTAGAATGTAACAGCATGAAAAACTAGTGAAAGAGGAGGAAAAGTAGCCATCAGAGATATAACAGGAAAACCCCAAAAGAGCAATATTAGGGAAATTGGGAAAGGAAATACTAGCGACCAACAGTGTCAGATAACAGTGTCAGAAGATGAAATCTAAGGAGAAAAATAATCACTGATTTATAGATATAGTTATATAGATAACTTTTAAGAATTCTGTTTCAGTAGGTTGCCTAGATCAGGATTCAGATTTCAGGGGATTAGGAGATTCATTTTCAGGTAGTGAAGCAGAATCACCACAGGCATAATTCTTTGCTGGGTTCTAGAAGTCAATTTTCTGGAGTCCATAACCCATGGTTTTTCCTGTCATTCTTCAACTCAAAAATGCTATGATTCTTAACCATGATTCCAAAGGACTGATGATGAAGAATGCTACCCTTCTGATAAAGAAATAATAGATTAAATATGCAGAATAAGACAAATTTTTGAACATGGCCAATGTGAGAATTTGTTTTGTTTGAGTACACATATTTGTTCAAAAGTTTTGATTTTCTTTCTCTAATATTATGAGAGAAAGTAAATGTTTGTTGATATAACAAAGCATTTTTTAATCCTATAATCTTATCACGTCTAACCCCTAAATAACTCCCCCCCCAAATCCTCCCATTTCTTCTGAATAAACTAAAGAATGTTTTTACCATGATTTATTCATGATATCTGCAACAGTCTTTCATAGAATGACTTGCATTCTCAGTATGTCTCTTCTTACTGGGTGAAGATACTTTCATTGCCACTATCTCTCCAGGATTACTTGCTCTAGTGGGAACTACTTCTGATGGTCAACTTGCAGGCTTCTTAGATTATTTGAATCTGACAAAGTCAATGTCTGGATAATTCCATTTTAGGACATTTCTTCACTTAATATTTAGAAAGAATAAAGACAAAGACACTGAAATTTCACAGATATGTGGTGCTAGGTAGAAGGTAATTTGCAAATACCTCATGTGATCCTCACAACAAACCTGGAAGGTAGATGTTATCATTTTCATCCCTCTTTTTTCAGTTGAGGAAACTGAAGTATTCAGGGTTTAAGTGACTTGTCCAGCTACTAAGTGTCTGTGGCCAACTTTGAATTCAGGTCTTTTTAATTTCAAGTCCAGTATTCTCTTTACTACTCTACCTGGTATATGCTTCCTCAGGGAATCATTTGGGGAATGATGGGTGTTCAGTGGGAAAGATAAAGAGTCAGTTGTGTTCTAAGTATCTTAAATTAAATAATTTTATTTCCCCTCCTTTTTTCTGCTTAAACTTAGAGGGGAAAAACCATTTTAAATACATGCAATTCTCTTGCAAGTTTCCTAAATTAGCTGCTCATTAATAATTATGATTGTGATATTCTAAAAATGAATTTTAATTCACAATTCACTCTTTTCCTTGGAGAAATACTAAAAACTTTCACAATGAGCAATTTAGGAAGAAAAGAATCAATTCTGAGAATCATAAGATGGGAAACTTGAGGCTCTCATCCTAGGGAATTCCCATAAAGTTCTGCATTTCACACTTTAGACCCCAAACTATTCCCATCCCAGTTTTTCCTAAAGTGCATCTTCAGGAATTAGCCTGACTATAATATTTAGGGGAATCATTCAATGGTAACCTGGAGAGTTATTCAGCAGTAACCAAGAGAACCATTAATAATGTTTGTTTCAGGGCAGGGCCTAGGCAACATGTGGCAGAGGTAAAATTATCCAACTTTTTTTGTGCTATTTACTCCTCCTCTAGTTTACCCAGAAGCCTGCCTGCTAAGGGACTGAGGTTGCTATGCTTCCTCCTTTCCTCATTAAAACTTATCTACCCTGTATTCAGGAATTCACTCAATAAATCTTTATTGCATACCTAGTATGTGCAAAGGTGTGCTAGGCACTATAAGGAACAATAAAAAACACAGTCTCTGTTTTATGGAACTCAAAGTAAAATTAGAAACAATATGAAATTTCCAAAACCATAATGAGCTAAAAATTTGAGAAACTAGCTGCTATGAATGGAAGTTAAAAGTTCCTTTTCTGGAATGACATATATAGTTATTTATAGGAGTAAAGGCTGGAGGCTATCACTAACCCAAAGAAATGTAAGGGAATATGCTGTTTAAGCCTAAATCTGCACTCAGAGTGCTCAGGTTCAGGTCCCCATTCCAACACAGACTAGTGTGACTTTGAGCATGTCACTTCAAGAGTATTTTGTGCTCAGCTTGTTTCCCCACCTGTAAAATTGGAATGATGATGCCTTCCTTACCCAAGATTTTAACTAGCTTATTATTATTATTTTTTTAATGCTACAAGTCACTAACGATGCTAATAGGAAAAAGGAGAGAAATGTTTCCCCCTCCTCTTTATCCCACTTCCCACCTCATCATTCTCCCTCCCCTTTTCTGAATCTCTTTATTTTTTCTGAAGGAGAGAAAATGCTGGGGGAGGGGGAAGTCCCAAGAAATAAGGGTCTAAAAAGAACATCAAGGTTTTTGTCTCCAGTTTCTCTTACAAATCAGAGAGAGAAAGTTTCTTTGACTAGAGTCTATCTCTAACCTCTTCCCCATTCCACAACATGCACATACACTCTCAATAACATCTGGGAGATGGTCACTAAGGACCAAAATAATTAACAGCTGGATGAATCATTCCAGCAGGCATTGGAGTGTAACATTTATCAGTCAGGGCTACTACATAAGCTCATGTGCATGGGAAGTATCCACCTATGTGTGGACAAAAAGTCTTACTCTCTAATCTCATTCAGTGGATGGGGGAGGGGCTCAGCAATTCCCCATTCTGCTCACCCCATCCCCTCCCCCCAATAATCAATAATCCATGTCTTAGAAAACTGAGGGGAAAAAAAAAAACAAAACCAAAACACTCCATCTTTGTCTCTTAGGTGTGGAGAGCTATGAGTAGGGAAGACTACATACCTGTCAGATACAATGACTGGGCCTTTGATTAAATGTTTTTTCTTTGTTAAAAGCAGGTCATATCATTCTGTGGAGCAGAAAATCTCTCAGTTATCTTCTTCAGACTCGGTATGTAGGGGTGTGGGAAAGGGAGGGAGAAGGAATCTGGGCTCTTAACAACACAAGAGACAGGGATAGGAGCCAGAGAACATGGGAACTGGGGTAAGGAGAGTAGAGGTAATGGAAGGAGTCAATTTTAAAGTTTTCTAAATCTTCAGCTGTTCTCCCTCTTTCCCTTTCCCTCTCCCTCTCTTCTTCCCCCTTTATCTCCCTCTCTCTCCCTCTCTCTCTCTCTCCCTCTCCCTTTCTCCCTCCCTCTTTCCCTCTTCTTCTCTTCCTCCTTCCCTCCCTCACTCCTTTCTTCCTCCCTCCTTCCTTCTCTCTCTCCCTCCTTCCCCTTCCCTCTCCTCTTTCTCTTTTCCTTCATTGGTCTGTCTCTCCTCCCTTTCCCTCTCTTTTTCTGTCTGTCTCTTTCTTTCTCTAGCTCATCTTTCTGCCATTGTACAAGCCAATCACTATCTGGAGAATGGTCTCCTGATCTCATCTTTGCCTTTTGGAATCCCCTACTCAGAATGCTGCTGTTGCTTCAATTCTGAATAGAGCAACTGGAGCTTAGAGCCCACTCGCTCCCTTATCTTCTGACTTCTACCTCCCTATGGGCCAACACAGGTTCTAGCCTCATCTTTTCTGTATCCTATTCCACTGGAAGTTGGTTCCATCCCTGCTGCAGCCTTGCTAGGTGGGAAATCTTACAACAGGCCTCTGGTATCCCTCACCCAGACTCATGTGCCTTCCCCTCTTTCCCACCCTATTTCTTGCTTTGGCTCAAAGGGCTATAAAGCATGACTGGTGCTTCCCTGACCTATGGCACCTGCCTTTGTCTCCAACTGTATCTCTGACAGCCAAGGTTAAGAATCCATTGGTTTCATGAAGGGATTTTGGGATAGCATTGCTCCCCACCTCAATCTTTATGAAGCTTGGTCTGGCTTCTGCCTCCCTCATGTATCCTCACTGTCCATTTTCATGTCATCATAGAATAAAGGCATATTAGTAATTCTCTTCAGTGTTTCTTTTTATTATTCCATGTGGTGCCTTTTTAGAACTTGTTAAGGTATTTGTGGGGGAGTTTGACTCCTATATCTTAACTAAAAGTACCAGACTCAATAAGATTCTCTCAGCAAGATTTTTATTAAGTGCACATAGTACTATGTGCTAATCATTCTTAGCATCCAGAATTCAAAGACAATAATTCAACAGTTTCTGTCTTCAAGGAAGATTCATTCTTTTGGGGGAGCAAATAGCATATCTAATATAAACCATAAAGTAAATGCAAGATAACTGGGGGGAGAAGAGGAGGAGGATGCTAGCAAGTGGAGAGTCAGGAGAGGCTTCCTCTTGGCACTTGATTTGAAGCTTGAAGGAACTAGAGATTCCAAGAGACTGAGGTGAAAAGGGGACATATAGGGGGATAATCTGTATAAAGGCACAATGACCTCTGGGCCATAGGGAATTCTGTCAGTATTCCAGGGAAATCACACTTTTATATTATAGCAAGATTTTTTGATTTGATAGAATATTTTAAACCTCAGGCCAGCATAAAATACTGGTCTTCTCCTGTTGCTTATTGCATAGTCTTTGTTTTTTTTTTACCTCAACATGTAGAAGCGAGTTCATGAAATGATCACCAGACTGCTGGAGCTTGCCAATTAAGGCCCACACTGCAGTGTGATAAAAAAGAACAGTTTATCGTAATCACAGATATACAGTACATAACATAGCAATTTGCTTCTTCAAAGCTAATTACAAAAGTTGTTTGAAAATAATCAGGACCTTATTCAGCAGATCAAGGGAGAAAACAGCTGTATAAATGCCAGCTACTACAGCAACAGAATGTAAGTGGAGTGAAAAAGAAATGGAAAAAAATAGGTTAGTTAAAAGTTCAAACAAAAAGTCTAAAATATAGGAATTGAATTCTCCATACTTCTCTTTTAGGTCTTTAATGAGTATTCAAGGACATAATGTTCCAGATTTTTAGCAAAATATTGAAAGATACTTATGACACGACATTGAAACTATCTGTATTCGAATCCTGTGATTCTGAGGGCCTACTTTAACTAATGGCTTCTAATCTCCCTGGAACTCTTCCACACTCATAGAAAATGACTCTTGCATGTTTCAAGTAGGATGTTATTTTTTTCTTTTCTCAGACAAATGGTTTAAAATATTATGAAACAAAGCAAATGACTGTTTAAGACCCAATACTCTTGTACAAAGAAAGAAAGAAATCAATTTTTGGAGACAAACTTAGTAAACTGAATTTAGCATGTAATTTGGACATATTTGAAGAGTAATATGATATAGTTGACTTAGCCTAGTGCCAGATTTTAGAAGTCCTTGGTTTAAATGTTAGCTTTAAATCTACTAACTCTGAGTATCAGTTTTCTTATCTGTAAATTGAGGGGCTTACAAAGTGGAACTGATTGTCTCTCCAGAGGAGGGATTTCCTCCTTGATGTAGGTCTTTGGAGAATGACTGTTTGCAGATAAGATTCTCATTCAGGTCTTAGGGGTAGACAAGATACCTTCTGAAGAACTCTCACAATCACTATTTTCTTTCAGGACCCTACTCAAGTACTATCTTCTTTCTGAAGTTTCCATTGGCTCCATTGGCTTCAAATTACTTTTTATTAATTCATCTTTGAATGTGTTCTATTTTTTCTAACCTTCCTCCCTCCAAAAGAATGTAAGTTTCTTGAGGACAAAGAATAATTTGTCTTCTTTTTTTTTAAACGGTGTATTTCTAGCTCCTAGTCAAGTGATTGGTGCTTAAGAGTTTGAGTAGAAAATGCTTAAATAAATCTGATTCCTTCATTTTGGATATTCTCTGCTCATGTAATGATCAAAATCCATTCATGTTGGATCATTTTGTGAAATGCTGGTCCACATTTTTTCATAGGTTTATCACAGGGCACATATTTTAATATGTTAGAGGCCTTTCTCAAATACTCCTTAAATGAAAAAGGTAGTAAAAAGAATAATCTTTGAACTCCTTTGAACCTCTTGGCTTCAAGTCTCATTAAACTCCTCCCTTCTATGAAAAGCCTTTTTCAATCCTTTATCATTCTAGTGCCTTCCCTCTGTTGACCTATTTGTCCTATATATAACTTGTTTATATATTGTTTTTGCTATTTTTTTCCTCAGAAGATTGTGGACTCCTTGAGGACAGGGTCTGTTTTTTATCTCTCTTTGCATTTCATTCCCAGAATTTAGCACAATGCCTGGTAGATAGCATTAATAAATAATTATTGAAGAACTCTATTGGTTGAAGTAAAAACAATCAAATGAGAGGTTAGATTAAGACTAAAAATTCTTCCAACTTGAAAATCCTTTATTGCCATTTATAGCTCTTGGGCAACGAATCAGCTCAACACTGACCATATCCTAGAAAAGAATGCTTTTCTTCTTGTTTTGCCTTGACTGAGGGAGCAGTTTAGTTCTAGAAGGTAATTTAATCATTTTATATTACCACAATATCAGACTCAATGTTATTTTCCCCTGAGGAATAACTATAGTTTCAAGAGCAAGAAAGTTAGAGGAGACAAGAGCATGTATCTTCCAGAATTAAGTGTAGTAGAAGCACAGTTGTTGGAGGATGGTAGACTTTTCAAATTCTGGTCATAGATTTTTTCATATATAGTGAGAATCCCTTGATTTAAGGCTCTTTTTCATCCACCATAGAGTCAGTTCCTATATTCAAATATATATATTTAAAGAAATTTATTTTCTAAAGAAGGAGCAGTTGTTGCGGCAGTAGAAAATAGTTATTTGCTGAGTTGAAAGAATTATAAATTCTTAGTGAATTATAAATATGTATATATACTTACTTATACATATATATATGTATATGTATATACATATATATATATATATCACACACACACACACACAAAGATCTTGCATAGATAATCTATATAGAAAATTCCTTCTTTCACTTTATCCTTCTAATCAATCCTGTCCAGGATCCTGTCCACCTAATTAAATTGGGTTCGAGGAGTATCTACCTTTTTTTCCCCCCAATCCTTTACACATCTAGTAACATTAGTTTAATTTATTTGCCAGCATGGAGGAACATCTTTCTGTATAAGAGGAAACAATACAGTGGTTAAATATTTCTGTGTGGAGTAATCCTTTTTCTTGATCCTTATTTTGTAATGTTTATAGTACCAATCAGGTCTGAATATACTGGTTGATTGATTAGAGTATCATTATGATGCTGTTTTTTTTAAAATATATTTTTTAATAAAATATAGTATTTCTGGATCCAGAAGATTTTTTTATCCAACTTAGGGACTGTGTGTGTGGGTGTGTGGGTGTGTGTATTTGTAGGCGTGCTCACTGTATGCCTTTCTGGATTCTTCTCAATAACAGTTTTAAATACATCAAATAAAATGCAAAAGATTACAAAAAAGCTGATTATTTTGAAACATATTTTTGAAATATTAAAAAATTTCACAAACTTACTGTACAACTCATTATCAAATTACTTTATTTCAAAATATTAATTCAATATACTATTTGTGGGATCTTAATCAAAACATTTAATTTCTCTGGGCTTTAATTATCTCATTTATAAAATGAGGGGATTAGATTTAGTAAAGACTTGAGGTCTATGGACCTCTTAATTTTTTAATCTTATATTTCATATTAATCTCCAATTGGTTGTCAAGTAAATTCTACCAATTCTATATCTCTTGCAAATATCCTCTTTGTATTTCTGTGACTACTACCCTAATACAAGGTTCGTTACAACATTCATGTACTATCAAAATAGTTTTCAAATTGGTTCTTTGGCTTGCATTTCTGTACCACTTCTCTCCTCACCATTTAAAAAAAAGGAAGTATTTATAGATATAAACATATCTATCTATATATTGATATTGAGATAAATATATAGTTATAAACATATTTAGATAAATATATGTTTATATCTATCTATACAACACACATACATATAGTTTTAAAAACCATTGCTGTTTTTTTCTTAGTGATCTTCCCCATTTCCAACAGAAGCCTCCCTCAGAATAAGTAAACTAAATATAACATATACAAACATTGGCCATATTTAAAATTTTTTATATTAGTCTGTATTTTTAATAGGAGAAGGGACACATGTCAAGTCAAGACTGGTCACTCTATTGATATGGCAGGAAGAAGAGAAGTAAGGAAGGAAAAAAGGAAGGTTATTGGTCTACAATGTGTCAGGCACTATGTTAAAAACTTTACAAATATTATCTCATTTTATCCTCACAACAATCATGGGAGATGTGCTGTTGTGATCCCCATTTTACAGTTGAGGAAACAGGCAAATAGTAATTTAAGTGACTTGCTCAGGATTCCCCGGTTAGTAAATGTCTGAATCTGGATTTGAATTCAGGACTTTCTGACTGAAGGGCCATTACTGTATCTGTAGATCCATCTAAATGCCTGATTAAAATTCTGTCTTCCTTTTAAAAATCTTGTTTAAAATGTGAATTTAATAATTATTAGCAAACCCAATTATTTCAACATACAAATAAAATGTTCAGTTATAAAAGTAACCTATGAGAATTGTGAGATCTGACTCCTTTATGAAATAATTCTTTTTGGTAACAAAAGTAAAATGTTTGTTCTCAAATTATTAAGTTTATAACCCGGTGATTCCAAAGTCTAATATATGTTTGTGAGGTATTTATTTCAGGAAAAGGAAAATTCAGAATGCTAAATTAGATGTCAGGAAGATCCCAGTTTGAATCCTGCTATTTTTAGCAATGCAACCCTGAGCAGGTCATTTATTGCCTCCTACTCTGAGTTTCATCATCTATGAAATGACTATGATACTTCATATTATTATTGTAAGAGTCAAAGAGTTCCTGAGAACTTAAAGAGCTATGCAAATGTTAGCTATTATTATCATTATTATCAGAAAACATAAACATTTAAATATACACAAAGAAAGATCCTATTTTCATGCTCAGTTATGAAACAACCCTATGAAAATCATGAGATCCATGAGATTGCAAACTCAAAAGGAGAATTTCAGCAGGAAGTGTTCATAAGGCACATTTTAAGTCTTACCAAAAGCCATCACTTTCCCTTATTTTCCTATTGAATTGAGTACTTCTTTTTTATCCTTCCCAAACACCTACCTCCACATCAGGGATCCAGTTTATTATAGTCAGTTGCTTAGAAGGGTCCCAGCTAGTTCCAGTATTTTTAATTGCAAGTGCAGTCTAACCTACTAATTGTCATATGAACTGCTTAGTACTGAAGCACTCAGAAAACAAGGTATAATTTCATAATTAACAACATAATAAGGTTTCTAAACTAGGATTTCCATGAAATCTTAAGAATCCATTTTCCCAAAATTATAGGAAATAAAGCTTCATGGTGAAAGCATGAACATATATACTCAGAGATTATAACAGCATGTTTTAAACCATC
Source organism: Sminthopsis crassicaudata (assembly GCF_048593235.1). Lineage (NCBI taxonomy): Eukaryota > Metazoa > Chordata > Mammalia > Dasyuromorphia > Dasyuridae > Sminthopsis > Sminthopsis crassicaudata. Next base: position 97,222,719 of record NC_133621.1, on the reverse strand, counting down.
TCAACAATTCTGGCAATGATTCAATTACTCATAAAATTCAATAAAAATCAGAAATCATTTGAGATAAAAAGAAATTAAGTATTTAGGAAGAATAAAGTAAAGTGGGAATGACTCCACATAAAAATGAATTTGAATTGAATGCCTTCAGATATTTATTATTATTGCTGCTGTTGCTGCTGCTATTACTACATCTACTACTACTACTATTACTACTACTACTACTACTACTACTACTACACTTTATGTAATACCTACTATGGGATAGTCATTCTAAGTGCTTTACAAATATTATCTTATTTGATGTCCATGACTACGCTGCAAGGTAGATGCTATTATTATTTCCATTTTATAGCTAAGAAACTGAGGCAGACAGGTGTTGAGTAACTTGTTCAGACTCACATAGCTAATGTGTCTGTCTGAATTTGAACTCAAATCTATTCTAATTCCAGGCCCAGTGTTCTGTTCACTGCTTATTTGTCCCCTTTTCTCCATCCATACCCATGATAACCTTTCAATCATCTCAATTCCCTAAGTATCTTCATTTATTCTTTCCAATCAATGTTTTTATTGATGAAAGAATATACTTCTTTAATTGTCACTGAAATACAAATAACTGATAAGATTTGATGTATAACATTTCCAAAGATGATCTAACAAGTAGGAAAGAAGAGGAGATTAATCCAAAGAAATCCATTTCTAATTGTGGAATTTCAGGCATTAGTAAATCAATTATGGAGAATGTGCTTATTTTCTGTGTTTTTTTTTTTTCTGTCTTCTTTTTTATTTCACATTTTATTTTTTCTAATTATAATGTAAACATTTTAGTATTCCTTTAAAATCTTTTGAGTTTTTAGTTCTCTCCCTTCCTCCCTTCCTTCTTCCCTCCTTGAAAAATCAAGCAATTTTATATAGATTATATGTGTGCAATCATGTAAAACATTTCCATATTATCCATGTTGTGGAAGAAAACACAGAATAAAAAAAAGGCCCAAGAAGAATAAAGTTTTTTTTTTCAAAGTATGCTTCTGTCTATATTCATTCTCCATCAGTTCTTTTTCTAGATGTAGATAGCATTTTTCAACATAAGTCCTCCAGAATTATTTTGGATAATTGTATTGCTGAGAACAGCTAAGTCATTCACAGTTGATCTTTGTAAAATATTGCTGTTACTCTGTACAGTGTTCTCCTGGTTCCATTCACTTCACTTTGCACCATTTGATATGTCTTTCTAGATTTTCAGAAATTATTCTGCTTATTATTTCTTATAGCACAATAGTACTCAGTCATAATCATCTATCATCAAATATTGATGGGCATCCCCTCAATTTCCAACTCTTTGCTACACAAAAAAGTCCTTTTCCATTTTCTTTGACATATAGACCTACCAGTGGTGGTGCTGGGCCAAAGTTGTCTGCACAGTTACTTAGCCCTTTCGATATAGTTTCAAATTATTATCTAGAATAGTTGTGTCAGTTCACAACACCAGTGGTGCATTAGTCTCCCTATTTTTTTCACATTCCCTCCATTTAAAATTTTCCTTTTTGTGTCATATTAGCCTATCTGATAGGTGTGAGGAAGTATGTCAGAATTGTTTTACATTATACATCACTAATCAATAGTGGCTAAGAGCATTTTTTTCATGTAATTATAGACATCTCATTTCTTTTCTAAAAATTGCCCTTTGACCATTTATCAAATGGGGAATGCTTAATATTCTTATAAATTTAATTCAGTTCTCTATACGTTTAAGAAATGAGGTTAGGCCTCCTTTTCAAGTCATGTTACAGAGAAATCATTTGTTTAATTGTGGAAACTTGAAATGAGCACAACTGAGATCTCTTGAACAGATTCTCTTTCCTGAAATAATGAAAACTTTTCAGTAGCACAATTTTCATTTATAATTTTTCTTTCTCTACTACTTTTAGTTTGCATCCTCCCTCTGCTCCCCATTTGTCAATTATTTCTTGTATACAGAATATTAAAAAATTCTTTCAAAATTCTTGTCAGACATTCATTTAAAAGTTAAGAAAACAACTATACCTCAAATCTAAAATCTTACCACACTTGTTCCAACTAAACCGGTTTTGATTGATTAGATTCTTAAGGGAAAAGAAAAAGAAAAAAAAAAACAAACCAGTTACTGAAAATGTGAAAGGAATCACTCTGGCCATCTATTAAAATCAACACCATTGTAGGAAGTCAGGAATCCTGCTGTTCCCTCACAGCCCACACAATCCCCTTTCTGCTTCTAGAACATAAATTCCAAGGATAAACAAGGTCAGATCTGGCAGTTACAGCAGTAAAAGAAATGGTAAGTAATAATTACTTTGGTAGGTGGTACATTTTATAGGTGCTTGCACACACACACTACACACACACACACACACACACACACACACACACACACACACACACACATTTCTTTTCTACTTCAGCTATTTTAATATGCAATCTTATTACACTGAAGTATTACAGTTCTGCTTCAGAAGATACTTCACAATATAACCCTGTTTTCAGTTCTTAAGTTTTAGCTTAAAAAAGTTCCCTTCCTTTTATAAGGTTTCATGCAAACTCTTTATCTGAAAGGTGAATACTTAAAAAAAAAACACCTAGGTATTTGGAAGTTCAGTATTATTTCACTGAAAAGATGTTTCACACAGACAGAAAGTCATAGATATGCATAATTATGATTCCTTGTTCAGAATAAGGATGCTCCAAAGTCATATCAAACTTCTCACTTACTGATGGAGTGATAAAGTGGAGTGTACAGTTGAATGGTGAAGAAGATCATTCTTTAGAGCAGGAGTTATTGCAAATTCAAAAAAAGCATCCTTTTAATGAGCTAATTATGGATAGGAGAAGGAGATAGAATAAATGACAGGGACATGATGAAAAGAAAAGTGGGGAGGAAGGACAGGAATATGAGGCAGTGAAAAATGAAAAAAAAAAGATATAAAAATGAAAAAATGAAAGATAAAGGTAAAGAAAGAAATAAAAAAAAAGAATACAAAGGAGAGAATAAGTGAAAGTAAAGAAAAGGGAGAGAAAATAAAAGAGATGCTTAGTCATTAGGGAACCAGTTGTTTCTTATATTCCCATCCAATCTTACTCCCATTCTTAAAGCATAAACTATTATTGGGGATTGGAGTATCTGAAGGGAGAATGGGGAATATTGAAGAAAAAGATGGTTGATGAAGGAAAAATTTATATTAATTTGTATAACATTTTTATAATTTAAAAATTTAGTAGAACTATATTTATCTTCTTTAAATATTAATTTAGGGGAGCAGCTGATGAAAAAAAGGAGTTAACAGGAAAGTTTTGAGTCTTCTTTAAAAGAGGCTTTGAGAAGTTTATTTTTCAGGCTTCTAGCTCTTCAATCAGAGGGGAGAGACAATTGAGGGGAACTGAGGTTTTGAGTATCAAAGCTAAATTGATCTCCATGGTGATGAGACTCGGTATACTTGGAATGGAAACCAAGTAAAGTGGCTGATAGAAAAAGAGGGTACTGCCCTTAATCCATTTACATAAGAAAAGATTTTTTATCTTGGACCTATCGTCCACCTTTCCAAGGGGCTTTCTCCAGGATTTTAGAAAGGACTTTTAGAAAAAAAATATTGCATTTTATTATTTTCAGATTTTACTAAAAAGGATGCTGAAGTAGTAATAGTAACCACAATGGCTAGGATTTTGATAGTATATGCTATGTGCTAGGCATTGTACCAAGTATTTTACAAACATTATCTCATTTAATTTCCACATAAAACTATAAGATAGGTGTTATTAAATTTAAAAAAATATATAGTTTCATAAAAGTGAAGTACTTAGATCATCTACTATCCCTTCTTTTCACTATATGTTATCCTCTTCAGGATAAAGCGATCATTCAAAAGGTGGTAGACGGAACAAAAAAAGAATGAATATTTTCGTTTTAATTTTGACCCAACGAGGACTAATTTGAGCTGAAGAAATTAACAATCATGCATAGCCCCTATATGAAAATGCTCCTCCTTCCCTTCTTTACAGAGGTGGGGAAAATATATTTGCAGAATATAGCCTATAATATTGTACTTGTTGGTTAGTTTTGCAGAGTGATTTTTCTCCTCTTTTTTTCAATTCCTTGTTTTACATGGGATGATTCTCTGCAAGTGGGGCTGTAAGGGGAAATGAAAGTGATAAACAAAAATTTTATAAAAGTTTTAAAAGCCAATGACTAAAATATTTATAGGCTTAGAAGAGGTCATTTTTAATAGATCATCTAATTCAAGTCCATTTTTTAAATAAGGAAACTGGGACCCAAATAGGTTAAATGACTATCCAACATCAAGGCAGGAAATGCAGATATATATTAAGTCCTGGGATGATATAGTTAGGACATTGTAAATGTCATAGATTTAATTTCTTCATTTTTCAGATGAGTAAACTGAGACTCAAATATGAAATAATTTTCCCATAGCCATCTACCTAGTAAGGAACAAAGGCAGGATGTGAATGTACTTCCACTGTCTGAAAATCTTGTGCTCTGTCCATTGTTCTGATGAAGATGGAGAAAAAGATCCCAAATCTTGGATCTGGGCAGATCCTGGGTAGCAGGGAGTGGTATTAGGGAGAGAAAACCTGATTTTTACAGGCTAAGCTGCTCCAGAAGCAAGCATGGAAGGGTACTTACTGGGTTATCTCCTTCAAGTGGCCTTTTGTTCTTTGCTTGACAAAATCATCAAAACCCCATAGTTTACTGTATCCAATCAGAAAGTCAAGTTCCAAGGTTATACTTTCTCTATAAAAGACCTTTTCATACTGTTATTCCCCTTCCCCCACCCCCAATCCAAATAAACAAACCCTTCTTTAAGAACTTGTCACTTCTTAATGGGTGTTTCTCTCCTAGTTTATTGTGAGTTCTGCTAGGAAGCATAATAAAATTATCTCTTGATATGGAGATGGTCTATGCTTACAAATTCTTTTAAGATACCTTGCTACACAGGCCCACAATCCCAATATACTGTCCAATCTCTCTCTTCCCAAAATTTGATGGCAAAACCTCACTATTTGCTAAAATAAAACAAAACAAAAAACTCGAAAGTTCCATATTGCTTCCTTTACTGGGTTGAAACAGATAAGCAAAAAGTAAATTAAGCATATATTCTGAACAAAAGAAGTACCTAAAACAAATAGAATGGAGGAGGCAAGGAGAGAGAGAGAGAGAGAGAGAGGGGGGGGGGGGAGGAGGGAAGGAGGGAGGGAGGGAGGGAAAGAGAGAGAGGGAGGGAGGGAGGGAGGGAGGGAAAGAGAGAGAGAGAGAGAGAGAGAGAGAGAGAGAGAGAGAGAGAGAGAGAGAGAGAGAGAGAGAGAGAGAGAGAGAGAGAGAGAGAGAGAGAGGAATTAAAAGAGAAAGAGAACATGAAATATAGAATGTGAGAGAAAGAGAAAAAAAAAGAGCATGAGAAAACTTGCTGCGGGTCTGCCATGGGGAAAGGAGTAGGTGTTACTACTCCCCAGAGCAATAAAGGGGATAAGTGGCTTGTGAGTGGAGGTTTCTGCTTTTGCTGCTATTATTGTTGTTTGTTTCCCATCATGAGATAACTTCAGGGAGATGAAACTCCTAAGAGCAGAAACTGAAAGAGATAACGGCTGGCTCTTCTGCAAGCTTAGGGAGCAAGCAGAAAAAAAGATCCCCTACGGGAAATCAGTAAAATCCAAAAGAGAATTGTGAGCTACCAAAAGTATTGAAGCCTAAAATCTGGAGCAGAAAGGAGAATCAGCCAAGAGGGTTTTTAGTGCCAATTTAAAATTTCAGGATGAATTATAACAAAGATTTAATATTCTAATCATGATACCATATAAGATCAATGTTGATACAAATTACTGTATCAGAACAGAGAAAAGTCAATTTAGATCTAGTTAGGAAAAATATCTATTTATATCATAGGAGTTCTATTTTGTTGGGGGGGAATAAAGAAATATGTAATAAAAAAATAAAGAAAGAAATCTTCTTTTATGTTTATACAGTAATCTTTTTCACCAAAAGTAACGTGTTGTTGCTCCTAGGGGTGGTTTGAGTAGACCACTCTCTAGGGGTCTAGACTGCCTTATTATTATACTATACTGTTACCACCTGGTGGCAGTGTGCCAACATTTTAACAGAAAAATCAGGGAGAGGACATTTCTTTTAAGTGTTGAACTGTGAAAACAAATGTCATAAGGTGACAATTTTATGAAAGAGGTTAATTCTCTCACAAAGAGGTTCCCTGCTTCTCTGTAAACCTGACTACACTGAAGAAAGTACCAATCTTCTTTTCCAACCATATTCTGGTTACATAATTGCTGAAAATAGAAACTAAAGGTTCTTTTCTGAACTGCCACATATGTACTATAGTTGGTAAATACCAACAAATTGGTTGGTAGGCTGGGGAATAAAAGTAATGGGGATGACATTTTCCATTTGAAGTATAGCAGAATTGTAGTTCTAAGGGTTGATAATTTTTCATAACCAAGATCTAGGACTTTTCATATTGTTGTATGGTTTTTTTCAAAAGTATTCACCCAATAAAAGCATTTTTGCACATTGTCTTCTTTAATAAAGAATCCAAACAAACAAAAAATCCTAGGAGCCCCCTCCCTCTTAAGGGGAAAAAAGGAGTTGCTGATTTATGAGTCACATTCATCTGCAACTAAAAGATTTTCTTCTATAATGGGCGGAAGTTATATAATTAGACTTAGAACTGAAATTTGAGACCACAGTCCTTTGGTCACCAATTTAGAATCAGAAAGGATCTTAGAAGTATCAGGCCCAACTCTCTCATTTAAAAGATTAGAAAAATGAGACATAGATAAGTTAATGGACTTGCCTAATGTCACATAGCTAATAGATATATGAAATAGGTTTTGAATCCTGATCTTACCGAGTCTGAGTTTAGTGTCTATTCCCTGTGCCATGTAGTATAGCCTTATTTTCAAGATGTAGATGCTAAGGCCCACAGAGTCAAATATTTGTCTAAGCAGTGGTCCTCAAACTTTTTAAATAGGGGCCAGTTCACTGTCCCTCAGACTGTTGGAGGGCAGGACTATAGTAAAAACAAAAGCTCACACTCCGCCTCTTAGCCCATTTGCCATAACCCAACGGGTTATGTGGCTGGCGGGTCATTGTTTGAGAACCCCTGGTCTAAAGTGTTGTAAGCAAGAGAACAGCCTTTAGTTTAGGTGAATAAGTGAAACATGAATCAATAATATTCTTCTCCTGGGCTCTATAGGGTTTTTATTCATTGCTGTTTGATATTTTTGTTCTTTGTTTAAAAAAGGTAATTGCAAAGTTGCTGTTGTTGGATGAATACTTTTGAGAAAACCACACAATGGTTTTAAAAAAAAGCAGTAGATCTTGGTTATGAATAAAGAATCAAATTCAGGTCCTCTGAATTCCAAATCCAACAGCTTTCCCATTGCCCCATGCTTTTCCCACATTTCCATTCTGCACTTAGTCAATCATTCAGTCAGTCAGTCCTTTCATTCCTCTCTTAATAATTCTTTGCCCTAATAAATCCTTTCTCTTATTGGGAGGCCAAAGGTACTCAGAGTTCTCTGTTTTCAGACATAGAAATTAAAGGAGACCTCAAATCCTGGAGCATGCTTTTCCCCCTAATAGTACACAAGAAATTCTAGCCAGTCTAGGTAAATTTTTCTCTATCAGCTTTCTGGAACAACCACAAAAAATATGGACATGACACACTTTTAAGTTTAATCTCATTATTAACATTTTCTCTATCACATTATAAAGTCCAGAAAAACAAGAAAGCAATACATCAACAACTTTTTTTGTGGTATTTTTCATCTTCCAAGAAATAAATGTTCACATTAAAAATGGAGCAATCAGCTGGTATGAACTAACTCCAATTATACCTTACTTATAGGCTTCCAGCACCTTCCTTCTGTCCTCTGCCCTGTCCAAAAATCTGGAACGCTTAAAAATCCCTTTTAGCCCTGTGTCTGTGACTATATGACCTACAGTCATTATATAATAGAAATAAAAGACAGTGTGTGGAACTGCTCCAAGGTATGTTCGTATTCCCAGCCCTATCCTATTTAAGAACATGATATTAGTTTGCTATCTGCCTTAAAGCTTGTCTTTGTTTGGGACTTATTAATAAAACTTTCAGCCTAGTGTACAATCACAACATATGTTTAGCCAGTATCTGTCTGTCATCCCAGTCAATATTTCTACTTTCTTCCTACACTCTATGTGTGAGATAGGAGACTGGCCAATTAGGGCTCAGTCCTGGGAGGATGGTTCTGCCTGTTGCCAACTCAAATGGAAGCTTGGGAAGCCTGCTGCTCCAAATGAATAATGATGTGTAATGGTGTGGTTCTGCTCCCTGATTCCATTTACTTTATAGTGAAGAAAAACTTTTAATTGGCTGCACACAAAAGGCATTAATTAGCCAAATCACTCTCATTTCTCTTTTCTTGCTAACTGCAAGATATAAGAAAAATTCTATGATCTTTGAAGGGCCTGGGAGCCCATGGTCTCCAAAGGAAGCCCATGCGATGGGGACACTTTCTTTTTGTATTTTCTTTCCTTCATTATGGCACCTTATGAGAAACAGGAGAGCTACAAACAGACCCAAGAGCTGAAGCCCGGAAGGAACCAGCTTTGAGGAACAATCTGCTTGATAAATATGAACAGTAAATATATCTATTGGCTGTGGTATGAAGCCTGCAAGCATATGATTTCCCTCACTGGATGTGAGATCAAAGATCATTTAAAAAAAATATTTCTTTGAAAATCCACAGTTTAGTGACTCTGGATAAATCCTTTAACCTCTCTTAGTTATAGTTTCTTTGTTGTAAAATAGGAATAATAATATTACTTGCCTCAAAAAGTTTAAATGAGATGATATATTTTCAAAAACTTTGCAAACCACCAAGTATATAAATGTTAGATATTGTTACACCATCATTAGCATAATGTATGACACTTAATAAGATCTTATTAATAAATGATTGCTGACTGACAGATACCTGAACATGAAGTAATTAGCCCCATTTTTGTTTTTCTGTAAACATGTTTTTCTTTAAACATGTGCTTACTGGTTAGATGCTGTCTTTTTTCTTCTCACCTCCTTCCCTTCCTCAACTCCTCTTTTGACTGCTTTGTTAATTAAAAGTTGAAGCTTTTTGGGTCTTCTCTACCATCACCCACACATGCCTGTAACACATTAAAACCATTTTAATAGTTTATGGTATCATCATTATGTCATGCCCAGTCAGAAAAACTGTCCCTTCCCAGTAGATACAGTACACTGGATATTTAAGAGACACCCCGAGTGGCTCATTGATATGTTTTAATGTCTTTCTTCATGTGGAGGGAAAAGACCATTCTTCACAATTACTGTGAAACTAGTCAAATATTAAAGAAAAAAAAGACATTTTGATTGCATTTTTAATATCATTTTGTCATTGCTTAAAAATATCAGCAGGAGGGAAGACATGCATATTACTGTGCTGGAGAAAGAATGACAGCTGTTTAAATTAAATTTAAGGGAAATTATGAGAGGAAATATTGAAAATGATTTGAAGAAATGAATTCAGTTACCCTTTGAAACAGTGGCTTTGTAAAGCCTGTAAGAGTTGATGAGCAAGGTGAATGTGTCTTTCTTTCTGTTCTAGGTTCCCAGCTGTCAGAGGGGTCCATCAGTTGCCAAAATATATTACATAGAGGCAATTCAGCATAATAGATCTGCACTCCATCGGACACATGTTGTGCTGGATGAAAGGACAATGGGCTTAAACTTAAGAGTCCTTGTTTGGATTGCCTCTGCTGCTGACAAGTTATTCGACCTAGGAAAAATCACCCAAGCTTTCTGAGATTCAGTTTTTATCATCTGCAAAGGGTCATGATGATATCTGTATGGTCACTGGGAGGATGAAAATTGATAATGAATATTACATGCTTTATAAACTTTAAATAGATATGTAGACAACAGTTCTTGCTCTTAATCTACCTCCAGAATAACAGAATGATGAAGCAATCTTTCTTTATACCTCTACAAAGAATTAGTATCTCTTAAGTCAATTCGACTTCCAGTGATCCCTCAAAAAATTGCCATGTTTTCCTATTGCTTTGGGAGAAGATAAATTTGTTCATTGGGAGAGAATCTTGAATTCTAAATTTCAAGGAAATATGCTTAAGCATAGAATAGAGATGTCTCTCTGATGGCTTTCCGGTTTGAAGGTGAGTTGGGTACCAATTGCTCTAGTGGGTGAGGAAGTTCTGTGTTCCTTAGTATTAATAGAAAAAATGAGACAAGTACAACAACAATAATGCAGAACAGGAAGAAGGTTTCTACATTATGACTCTAAGCTTCCTTCTCTTGTCATGAAGCTAAAAAAGGCTTTTTTACCTCAGGATTAGAGGATGGTTCATTGCCTTAAAAGAAGATGACCCTCAGCCATTTGCTTCATTTATTTTTCCTGCCTCAAAACCAGAGAAACATTTTACCTTCATATCTCTTCTGTGTAACTAAAGCCCACATTATAGGCTTGAATTGCCTTGCAGTTTGGGGCTAGGATTTTCCCCATAGTGTCTTCTATCCAATCACGATCCACCACCTCGTTGAGAGACTCACTGAACCTTGCAGGAGAATATGTTCTTGTTCTCTATTCCTCTAACCTAGGATCAAGTCAATTAAAAAAAAAACAATGGCTAAATGTGAAGGAATCAATCTGTAATTGAATATAGAGTGGGTCAATCAATTTTTGAGTCAATGACATATCAAAGGTTTATCCAGATAATTTTATAGAGTTGGACTCTTGAGCACCATAGATTGTAAAATGGGAAAATAAAAGATATACATTTACTAGGAAGTTATGAAGTGTTTCAGCTTTCAGTCTTTTATAACCTGTGAAGAGTTCCTTAATGTTCCATGTGGCTTCCAAGTGTTCCACCAACTTCTCTAATGGAATGGATGATAGTAATAAATCTATTTTAGAAAAAGATTACAGATTTAGCATTTGGTGGACGTTCAGAGATCTATGCAACCCACTCATTTTTTCTCCTTTTTGTTTAATAGATATGGCAGATGACCACACAAGGGAGAAAAATGATTTACTAAGACAAGTATCTGAGATTGGACTTGATCACATATCCTCTGTCTTATTCTACTACACCAGTGATTCCAGCACTTGTTAGAGCTCCACTTTGTGAGTATTTATCTTTTGAATATTTATAGCATATTAATTCAACAAAACCTAGCAGGAGATGTATTCTCCTTGCTAAGGATTCATAGATTAAATGAGACAAACACAATACAATAATACAGAACAGGAAGAAGGTTTCTACATTATGACTCCAAGCTTCCCTCTCTTGTCAGAAAGGCTTTTTTACCTCAGGAATTAGATGATGGTTCAGTGCTTCAAAAGGAGATGACCCTCAGCCATTCGCTTCATTTGCTTTCCCTTTCTCAAGGCCAGAGAAACATGCTGAGGGACTGATGGAGAAAATGGGTTGAATGGGAAGATTGTTAGAGGCATCTAGAGGTGACTGCTTTGGAACAAGTTGTGGATGCTGCCTTGAAGAAAGTCAACGCATACACACATATGTAAATGGAATGAAAGGCACACATTTAGAAAAGAAAATTCTCTTTCTGGTCAGAGACATACTTTTGTTGTGCATCTCCCAAGACCTACAGCAGCTGCTCCCTTTCTCCCCATGTCAGCTTATTACAATCCACCTATAACCTTTGTTCTTGCCAAGTTTTTCTTGTGTGTACATGAAACCATCGTACTCTTACTGGATCCAGCTTCTTTTTTTCCTCTTCTGTGTTTCTGCATCCTCAGTTTTCTTTCTCTTGTCCCTCCCTCTTTTTATTAACTAACTTTGTCTCCATTCTGCTTCTAATTGTACTTTTTATCCTTAGTTCTCTTTCCCTTGTTGGCCACTCACTGGCTGATGTGAAAATGGTCATTTCATCTATATGCATAGGACCATCCTTTTTCTCTCTAAACAAGATTCTTCATCTCGTATTACAATTTCATAAGGAAACTTCCTCTCATGAATCTTATCCATAGTCTAACCTGCATAACCCTAACTCTAATCTTTCCCTCCCTAAAACTATTAATATATAATACTCATGAAGCAATTATTATGAGAAACAGCAGTGAGCTTCCTGCTGGGAGAAGAGAAAGAAGGGAAAAAGTATTTATTAATATATACTTACTATATGCCAGGCACTATAATAAATGTTTTAAAATTTTAAGACAAGATCCTATTCACATGGAACTTACAACCTACTAATACTATATGTTTTATACACATATGTGTATGCATGCATATATGTACACATATTCATCTATTAGTGTGGGAAATAATCAGCATTGCTTAAATAAATATACATAAAATATATACATATCTATTTCTAATAATAGATAAATAAGTAAATATCTATAATAAAGTAGCAGAGGAAATAATCAGCCTTATATATGTGTACATATAATGTACATAAATTATATGTATTATTTATATATGTAATATGTGCAAACAACATAATATACATTATATAAAATATAATCCTATGTCATTCATAATATAATACGATATATGTTATATATAGATATTATATATGAATGTTCTAGATAACATGATATATTATATTATATATATATAATGTTGATTATTTCCACTACTACTTTACTACAATTGTGTAATAAATAAGCATAAATAATAAACAATAAATAATAAACAATAAAATATATTAATAAATTAATAAATAAATAATAAACAATAAATAAACAAATAAGCATAAAATAATAAAATATATATTTGTTACTATATCTATATCTATATCTATATCTATATCTATATCTATATCTTATTAAGAAATAAATAGCACAACACATACATAATGCAAACATACATATATCACACATGGATATCTGTGTATGTTTCCCTAAAACATGATAAGATTATAGATTCTTTTTTTTTACCCCTGAGGCAATTGGGATTAAGTGACTTGCCCAAGGTCACATAACTAGGAAGTGTTAAGTGTCTGAGACCAAATTTAAACTCAGGTCCTGATGCGATAACTGAGGCACAGAGTTAAGTGACTTGTCTAGGGTTATAAACTCATAAGCATCTGAGACCATATTTGAACTCAAGAAGATTAGTCTTCCTGACTTCAGGCCCAGAAGTTTGTCCACTGTGCCACTAAATATCTAATACAATAAGCTCTTGTTGGCTGATGAACATCAGTTAGAAATACTATTTCTTATTTAGCATTGAGAATGTGATCAGGAAAAAAAAACAAACAAACCTGCATCTACTCTTCCTTATCCAGGAGGAGCACATTGAGAAAAGCTAGAAAATGACATGGTATTTGATTCAAACTTTCTGTAAGAAACAGCTCTGTACCTTAGTAACTTCACAACAGTGCTCAACTGACATAGTGACTCTTGTTTCATAAACTGGAAGATTATTCTTCGAGATCAGAGGTAGGGAATCTTTTTCCTATTGTGAGTCACTGACCCATAGAGGAGAAAAAAACCACCTATGTCTCATAGACAAGTAAAAAAGCAACTTATTTTCATTTTTTGAAAGAAGAAACATTAAAAAATGCAACATACCCATTTTATAAATTGAGTAGGTAATGCAAAATACTATTAAATTAATATAGAAGCTATTTAGGTCATAATGATAGAATAAAAATAAGAGAGAGAAAAAAGAAGAGTAAAAGAGGGACAGAGTGTGATTAGTGAGAAAAATAGTAGGTTCTAACAATACTATCTGCCTTTGCATAATACTTTGGAAAAATATACATATATATTTGTTACTATATCTATATCTATATCTATATCTATATCTATATCTATATCTATATCTATATCTATCTATATCTATATCTATATCTATATCTATATCTATATCTATATCTATATCTATATCTATATCTATATCTATATCTATATCTATATCTATATCTATATCTATATCTATATCTATATCTATTTGTTACTTCCAACAATCCTGCAAAGAAAATAGGATAGCTCTTATTCTCATTTTCGAGGAGAATCACCAGAGGCACAGATAGGGTAAGTAACCTGTTTCAGGTTGCAAAAGTTATTAATTAAAATGGAAATAGAATCTGGAGCTCCTTACTTCATTCCAATTTTTTTTTCCCCAACAGATTGATTCTAATGTATTAGGAGAAGTTAATTATTCTGCTCTTCGTTGTTTTTGCTAATTGTTACTGAATTTCAAAGATCTTTTAATCAGTTGAAAATTTTATTTTTGTGCTGAAAACACTACTAGGAATAAATAAATATGCTTTCCCCAAACCTGAAGGTTTTGCAAGTACCTGAAATAATGATTCAAACTGTAGATGACACTGTCAGTTATAAGCTATTACCTTACAATCTCTTTGACCTTCAAAGCTGACCATGCTGTCTTTTCTTTGGTCTTTGAGTGATTATTGCCTCATTCCACAATGTTGGATGGTGACATTTGAAATTAGTAAATGTAGAGTTTGAAAAGCAGCTCTTGTTTGAAGAAGACCCTTCAAAGCCCATATCTAACCATCAGTAAAATCATTGAACCTTGTAATGCTCTAGGCTAATAGAAAGGGACCACTAGTATAAATAAGGATCCCTGTGAAAGGATGTTAACTTAGAAACCACATGACCTTATTTACATTCTATTATATTTATGTTTATTTTATTAAATATTTCCTATTTATATTTTTGGGCTGCGGAAGGGAATGTTATAGAAGCAATGCAGCCTGCCCTTGTGTTTGATATCTCTGTTCTAATCCACCTTTTAAGCCTCTAAGTTTCAGAGAAGGATGCTGACCTCTATTGTAGAGGGGGTTTTCTCACCGGGAAGCTCCCTATATCAATAAAACCACATGCCTCATTTCTATGTTTTTATTCAATTCAAATCTAGGAGGGTTTTGTTGTTGTTATTGCTGTTTTGTTCTTATGGAGTACTGGTAGAAATGACAACAAATAGAACCTTGGTGAAAAAAATCTCTTATGAATAAATATTATTTACAGTACTGTTCAATTGATGATATAATTTCAACTATTTTTATGAACTACATTTATCTCAATGAATGGGAGAGAATACATTTTTCATACTTTGGGGTTTTAGCTGAAGCATTAATATTTGACTCTAGATGTTTATTGAGGTACTTTTTGGTGGTGCAGTGGATAAAGCCTGGAATCAGAAAGACTCATTTTCCTGAATTCAAATCTAGCTTCAGATATTTATTAGCTGTGTGACACTGGGCAAGTCACTCAATCTTGTTTGCCTCAGTTTTCTTATCTCTAAAATGAACTGAAGAAGGAAACTACACCAGTATCTTTGCCAAGAACATCCTAAATGCAGTCTTGAGGAGTCAGACATGATTAAAATGACTGAACAACATATGGACAGAGGATGAACGAGTCTCTGCATGATAATGCTTTCATTTTGTAAAATGATTTTTGATCATCCTTCCTTTAGAAAATCACTCTAACCCACAGTGATCACTTCTTCCTTGAACTCATAGTTCTCAGTGAATATATCATTTATTTGACAATAAAACATGAACTCTCTAGTGTCTTTTATCTTTTTCCTTTCTCATGTATTTGAATAATATTCAAATTATTATTGAATAATAATTATTATTCTGTAATAATTAGCAATTAGTATTTATGATAACATGTAATTACATAATACACAAGTAGGGAAACTTAAAAATATAAATTAATAACATTATTAGGAATTAAAATGGCATACATTAAATTCAGCAAACAAGTAGGGAATTAGGGTTTTGGAAACTACAGAAAGTTTTTTAATTGAGACTGAGTTGATGAGCTGGATCTACACAGTACTATTTCACTAAAAATCAGGAGTTGATAGAAAATAATTGCAGACCTATATTGCCCAACAAAATAGGAGTGACCTAGGAAATGAAACTGGAAATGACTTGTAAAATTCTCAACTTCTTGTCACCTGCCAATTCTACATATATTTTATGTCTAACAATTTTCTTGTATTTCAGTAAAATGGTCTGTGGGTTTTAAA